>NC_092333.1:33642500-33917500 GCF_046630445.1 Rutidosis leptorrhynchoides | reverse complement strand
TACCTAGTCCGTCCCTCGACAAAATTTAAAATTTGTCATTTTTAAAGCGATTATTTTAAAAGCAAAGATTTTTGGGTTTTTTAATTTTTTTGGTATATTTTAGATCAATAAAATTAAAAATAATGATAACAAAATTTTTCGCCCCGTCCTCGGGTAAAGAAATTTCGGTTCCATGACCTATTCTTCAACTTACGATGAATTTTAGAAATCATTTTTTAAACTTAATGAAATAAAGTAAATTTTGTTTTTAAATTCACACAAAACTTAAATTTAAAAATGCATATTAATTTTATTCAAAACCTACAAAACAAAAATTCATAATGGGGGAAGAAAACTAGTTCTTTAGTGTCTGCTAGTGGAAAAGACCAATCGGATTCCATTCTCGGAACTACACGAGAACAGAACAACTAACTCTAGACATCATTTTTTTCTTAGAACATTTGAATCTCCCCACACTTAGGTAGTTGTGGTATCGAATTTGTGATTAACTTTATTGTCAATTTCTTTTGGACCATAATCAACTTGCATATATGTGACTTTTGCTTTAAGCCAGTGGTCGGATTCCTGTGTAATTTCCACAAATTCAACTAGTTTCGCCTTTTATTTTGGCAATAGATTGGATACTAACCGGTTACATAACTTAAAGTTCCCCTTGGTTCTAGCATCGTGAATCCGTTTAATAAGTTTCTTCATTGAACTATTAATAACAGGGTCATTTAATTTCGTATCAACAACGGGGTTCTTTATTATCAGGTCATCATTAGGTGTTACTTCATCTTCCCCACACTTAGGCGTTTTATTATTGTTAAGCACTACCGTTGGAGTTGGTAAAACAATATGGTTCTTACCAATCGTTTTTATTGGTTCAACGGTTTTGGTTGGTGGAGATTTAGACTTTCGCCAAACAAAGGTGACCGATTTTTCACCATCACTAAGTGTCATTCTACCCTCTCTTACATCAAATAACGCCTTGGTGGATGCTAAGAATGGTCGACCTAAAATTAGAGGAATATTTGAGTCCTCTTCTGAAAGGACCCGTCCTAATCCATCCGGATGAAGTCCGTATCGATTATAAACGATTCACAATAGTTGATTACCTCGCGAGGTACTTGACCTCTATATGATACATTTTACAAACATTGCATTCGTTTTTGAAAAGACAAAATTTCATTACATCGAAAGTTGACGGCATGCATACCATTTCATAATATATCTAACTATAATTGACTTAATAATAATCTTGATGAACTCAATGACTCGAATGCAACGTCTTTTGAAATATGTCATGAATGACTTCAAGTAATATCTCTAAAATGAGCAAATGCACAGCGGAAGATTTCTTTCGTACCTGAGAATAAACATGCTTTAAAGTGTCAACCAAAAGGTTGGTGAGTTCATTAGTTTATCATAAATAATCATTTCATAATTTTAATAGACCACAAGATTTCATATTTCCATTTCTCATAAACATACGTCCCATACCTAGAGACAAAAATATCATTCATATGGATTGAACACCTGGTAATCGACATTCACAATATAAATATAAGAATATCCCCATCATTCCGGGATCCTCCATCGGACATGATATAAATTTCGAAATACTAAAACATCCGGTACCTTGGATGGGGCTTGTTGGGCCCGATAGATCTATCTTTAGAGTTCGCGTCAATTAGGGTGTCTGTTCCCTAATTCTTAGATTACCAGACTTAATAAAAAGGGCATATTCGATTAGATAATCCAACCATAGAATGTAGTTTCGATCACTTGTGTCTATTTCGTAAAGCATTTATAAAAGCAGTGCATGTATTCTCAGTCCCAAAAATATATATATTGTAAAAGCATTTAAAAAGAGAGCAAATGAAACTCACGCATATAAATATTGTAAAACATTTATTAAAACATTTGCATGTATTCTCAGCCCAAAAACGTAAAGAGTAAAAAGGGCAAATGAAACTCACGCATATAAATATTATAAAACAGTTAATAAAGCATTTGCATGTATTCTCAGCCCAAAAATGTAATGAGTAAAAAGGGCGAATGAAACTCACCATATTGTATTTTGTAGTAAAAATACATATGACTATATTGAACAATGCAGGTTGGCCTCGGATTCACGAACCTATATCAGTTGTATATTTATTAATATACATAGTTGTAATCGGACAAATATATATATAAATTTATCAATTATATCCTTTTTATGTTAATAACTTATATGTTCTAGGTATTCATTTTTATATATATTTTAGCTAAATAAAATATAAATTTTGTTATATTATATATTAAGTGTATTTATATATATATATATATATTTATATATATCATTTGTTTGTTAAAAATAGTATTTTAATAATACTAAGATAATATTTGTAGTGATAAAATTAATAATAATGATAATCATACTAACAATTATAAAATGATACTAATAATGATATTTATAATAATAGATGGTATTATGTTCATAATAATGATAATAATAATAATGATCATGATAATAATAATAATACATATATTAATATTAGTTAATAATAATAACAATAATACTAAGTAATGATAATAATTTTAGTAATAATAACAATTATAACATTAATAATTAATAAAAGTAATAGCAATAACAATAATAAAAATTTTTGGTAATGAGTTATACCTTCTAAAGTTTAAATAAAAAGAAACACCCCGAATCGGGTTCGAACTCAAGACCTCTCGTTCCCTAAACACACTCCCATACCATCTGAGCTAACTTGTTTTTCTTTATTATATCCATACCCAATATTATTTAACCTGCTGTTATCTGTTATCCTCTTCTTTTTAAATTCAAAACCTATATAGCAGGTTCATCATCGTAATCTATTATCAAAATCGAGTAGGAACCAGGTAAAAAGAACGATGGCTTTAAATTCATGGCCTAACAGAAGAAAGGTTATGGCCCAACTGGAAATCACATCATATTCGGCCCAACTAAAAACATATAAGCCCGTATATAAAGCCTAATTCTAAAAGTCCATTAACTTGTGGGTAAACTGATCCACCGAACCCAATACGTGTTTTAAAATAAAAAGCTCGATGAACTAGTGGTGTGGGGTTTCATCTGAGAGTAAGAACAGCAAAGGCATTATCCCCTTTTCATATTACTTATTCGATTAGAATCATGGATTAACAGAAACCTAAAATAGTTGCAACAGCATCGAGTGGCGATTGTTTTTAGTTTGGTTAAATAGAATACAATTGTAACAGTGATAAAGGGAATTTGCAGGTTCACTTACATCATTGTTACATTAACGTGCACTGTTAACCTTCTCTTCCATTTATGTCCATCGTAACAGTGAACCAGCGAGCAACAATGGCAATCATCTAGCAACCTTAAACGAAGCAAAATAGGTTTTGGCTTAAACAGAAAACAGAAACCAAGTATAGCTGGTGGCGGTTGACAGGTTGTAGTAACAAAGAGGGAGTATGCGTGATGGGGTGGTTTTTGTGGTGGTTCTTCATTGAATCATAAGAAAATCATAAGTGTTGCAAGTTGTGGATGATGATCGATAGAGGTTGGAGATGAGAGAGATATTCAATGATGATGATATAAGAGGTTGAGATTGCATCTTAAGTGAAGATAAGATGAGTAGGAGTTAGAAACCATTCAATGAATGTATGTGTGTGTGGTCCTTGATTGCAAGTGTACCCAATAAAAAAATATATGGGGTATATATAATCAAAAACCGTACAAAAGAAATTATATGTATCTATTGTAGTTTTGGTTAAAAAAAAATTAAAAAGTGTTAAAATAATTGGTGATCTAGTGGATTATTATTCAATTGATATAAGTTTTAAAAGTTGTTGGATATTATGGCATGGAGAGACAAGAAAGAGGCAATTTAAAAATGCAAGTGGTTGTTAGTGTATGCATGTGTCTAGTCATATGTGCATGTATATATGTTAAAGGGTTTAGAAAAAAAACAAACACAATAATATTCAATATATATCGATGCATTCATATATGTATATACATAAAGTTGTTGAAACAAACAAAAGCATTGGTTAACTTTTAATTAAAGTAAATCATATTCACAATGTTTAAATAAAAACAAGAAATAGTAATAGGTAACTAGAAAGAAATAGCAGCGGCCAGAAGTAGTAGTAGTTGGAGATAGTTGACAAAAAGTAATATTGATTCCATTGATTTGTTAGACATTGGAATATAAATGCATATTATGTATGTATATCTTAAAGTCAAGATAGAACAAAAACAATAATATGAATATCACCACTATTTGTCCCACCTCAAGTCCACTAGGGAATAACAAACAAAAAGAAGATATATACCCATGATATTTTGTTGGACAATAATCCAATTATCCAAAGTAAAAAACAACAAAACATAAAATATCGATTACAACATAATTTGATATAATGTTAATGATTAATTAATTTTTTTAACCAATAAGGTGGTGGCATTTTAAAAGGTAGTGGATTAGTATGAGTATGAATTAGGATCATAATATAAATATGCATGTATACGAACATTACAATAACAATCGTCACCTAATATCAAGTTATGATTATTTTATATATAAACTATTGTTCGTGAATCGTCGAGAGCAGTCGAAGGGTAATTGATTACATGAATATAATTTCAAAATTTTTGAGACTCAACATTACAAAATTTGCTTATCATGTCGGAATCATATAAAGATTAAAGTTTAAATTTGGTCGGAAATTCCCGGGTCATCACAGTACCTACCCGTTACAAGAAATTTCGTCCCGAAATTTGATTGAGATGGTCATGGCTGAAAATAAGTATGTTTTCATGACGCATACGAGCTAGAAATTAGAGTTCTATCATCATTGAGTAATATGGATGAAACATTTCTATTACACGAAGAGTATAAGTGAAGCTATCACAAAAGAGTAAAATGAGAAAATATTATTTCATCATATCCTTTGACGTAGATATGGTTGATTTCCGGAGTTCAAGGGATTTGGAGAAAATCTTCGTAATAAGATTTGATTCTTCGGTAATCAAGGGAATTAGGATCCGCTTTAAATGCGATCATCTGTTTTGATTGCTTTGTTGGATATCTCACTATAAATCCACCATCTTCGTTTCCTTACAACTCACACCTTATATCTTTTCTCCTCAATTCATACTTTAAAATATTCGTTAATATGCTCCATCCCATTCTGATCTTTGATATCCTCTTAACTTTCATATCTATCATTCTTCTTTTTCATTTATCACTGGAGAATTTTATTTACTTTTACTATTACCTTGGGGTTATAGTGTTTTTAATTCTCCCGTGCCTTTACGTGGCAATACATATTGATATGCACGGTTTGTAATTTATATGATGTTGTCGATCTTTTTATTTCCTTTTATATTTAAGGGTTCTATACTTTTGTCTCCTCTTCCCGACTACAAGTCAAGCGAATAATGGTCCAGAATTTGTAGATATAGAGCTTTGAATGATTATAATGTTCTAAGCAGGAAAGAACGTGATAGCACGATTTGATTTTTAAATTTATCAACATCACGGAAGATAGATCCATCAAGAATACATTTTCTTGATATGTTCAAAAGTTAAGTAGAATGAAAGAGTTATGTAACATGACACATGATGACGGTATGATCTACTGTGAACCATCATCACGTTTCATTAGAAACTCAGCATGACTTACTGTAATATAATTACGTTGATCAAGTGTCATTATATTATACTAACTCGTGCATCAGTTCCCAACACTACTTCAAAAACATTCATATTTTAGACTCGAAAGTTTACAGAATATAGAAAACTAACAGTTTCTATATGATGTAACAATGATAGCAAAAAGAGATTAATGATTTTAGATAAGAATAATTATAAAAATATCTTCAGAATTATGGAGGATATTTATAATGAAAGATACGATAATATCTTTGAATATCTAAGATTAGAGAATGATGGAGACTATTGTCTGCAAGGGTTTAGAGTAACGAGCTAGATATTCGCTAAAGACTTCAGCAGACATTGAATCATTTAGATTCTTTGAAGTCAAACTTATTCTTTGTTATTTGCCCACGGCTTTCTTCATAGTTTCGCATAATCTGCTTTTCGGTACTAAATTTTTCTATTAAATGTTTCCAATATAATGATACACGGGAAGCACGAAGAGGTATATAATTTTGGACGAGAATATTTATGAAAATATCCTCAGAAATATCGAAGATATTGTTGATGATATTTTGGAATTTTTAAGTTCGATGGTTGATGGAGAAAAATTTTTCCGCAAGATTTTAACATGACTTTGGAGCAAGATATTCTCTAAAGATTTCAACGGATTCAGAATTATCTGGATTCTTTGAATATATGGTATGGTCCTTGTATTTGTCCTTGGTCTCCTTCGTGGTTAGCTCAATCCGTTTTCCAGTTCCAACTTTTCTGAGCTTTTCCAACATACTATTCTTTATCATCAAACTTCCGATGATTAAGGTCGTTTACGGTTGCCTACAGTTTCTGCTGCTTCATTCAGCTTTTTCAACATTCAGAGTATCGATTCGTAAATTGGGTGCCTTTTTAAAATTTCAGAATTGAAGATCGTAATTCTAGGAGATAATTGTTATATGTATACATATAACTATTGATGTAGAATTGCTACGAGATTCGAAATATTGATTGCTGATTCCTCTACATTTACTGCTACTATATCTGAATCATTGGTTATCGATCCGAGGTGATTTTTAAGAGAATTCTGTTTTTAGATGATTAAACGCTGACGGTAATATGGTGGAATATAAAAGGTTCCCCGGTAACAATAAAAGAACATACATATAAATCAATGTGATAATAAGGTTGTTTCGAACGAAAAGTCGTAGTTAATTTGCTGAAGCTGTGACAAAATTTGCTACTTTGAAAAGAGATCGCAAAGTTATTTTTGCTAATAAATGTCAAAGGATCTGACGCGGCTACGTGTTAAACTTTTACTCAGTTGTAGAGAGTTTCTCAGATGCAATACTATATGCATAAATCTTTCCTTCCGTTAATGAAGTGCAGTTGATTCATCCTAACGATTGAGGTGTTTTTAAGAATCATGAAAGGTTTGAACGCAGATTGTAATCGTCAAGATACAAATGAGGTTTAAGATGAAATCAAGTGGCAACTTGAAGAAATGTTTAGTTTCATATGTTATATTCAATATTTTAATTCATTTTAATTGTCCAATGTTATTAGTCCACAGTTGACAGTCCAATAATTCATATATAATTTAATATATAATATTTGATTTAATTAATACGTATCGTGACCCGTATACATGTCTCAGACTCGATCACAACTCAAATTATATATATTATTGTAGAATCAACCTCAACCCTGTATAGAGAACTCGTTCATTACTGCATATAGAGTGTCTATGGTTATTCCAAATAATATATATAAATGCGTCGATATGATATGTCAAAACCTTGTATACATGTCCCGATATTTAAAGTGCGTAAAAATAAATAACAGAAATTTAAATGACGAATAATAAAGTGCGTAAAGTAAATAACAGAAATTAAATGACGATAAATAAAATTGCGAGAATATAAATTGCGATAAATAAACTGCGATAAATAAATTGCGATAATTAAATGGTAATACGGAATTAACAGTTAGCTAGGAACAGTTCGCTAGGATTTTGTTAGCGTGGATTCTTAATAGAATTTCATATTGTTAATTAATCTGTTTCTAATCAATTTTTATTGTGTCCATTATTTCTTCGTTATGCCACTTGATGGATTCTGATAGATCATAATCCAAATATGTAATTGGATGAATATGGTTATTCTGTGGTGAACGGATTTGTATATCGGTGGATGTAAGTAGGATAGTATATGACTTGTTGAAACAGATTCGAAGAACGTACAATGTAACTTATTAATGTGAAATTTAAATAGTCCTCGGGTATTACCTACCCGTTAAAATATTTTCACCATTAACAGTTTGTACAAGAGAATTTTTAATTACAATCTTTATAAAAACATATATACATATATATTTTCTTCAGATGTATTCATGGATTTAATGAGTTAATATGATATTAAACTCATTTACTTTTCGGTTGGAACTAGAATAAATAATCTCTAAAACTTTAGAGATTACATATTCGTCATGTCGAAAGAAGATAAATGAGGTAGAACGATACGTAGAACGAAGATCATACTCAAAGTACATATGATGATATTGAAGCATGGATTGTTGATGGTACTGGTGCTGTTATTGATTGTGCTGTTGGTGCCGGTGATGTTGCTGAAGCTGGTACATTTTGCACCATATTCTCCGAATTGATTATTCGAGCGCGAAGTTCGTTGACTTATTACTCCAGGATGATTGTCGGTCGGAACGAGCGGATGAATAAGGTTCAGAATTGTGGATAGAATATGATCTTTTCGAGTTACCCTGGAAATGGGACTGAAAATGGTGTCTCGAACAGGTTCGCCGGTAAACGCTTCAGGTTCATTGTCAATAGGTGAATTCAGTTGGTGGAAGGGATTGCCTTCTGCGCGTTTCCATTAATTAAGTCAACTACGAACCCATCAGATGAATTGATAATGGCTGATTGGTTGATTCATGCCGATGATGCTGTTTTCGGAGCTTAGGTGAACATTTATGTTGGAATAGCTGTCGGAATAACTATCGGAATAGCTATCGGAATCTGAGGGACTCGAACTGGTTACAGGATTCATCTCGTACGATCAGATAAAGGATTTTCGATAAGAAATAGACTATAGGATGTAGATTAATACCCTGCAATACATAATTTACATATGCATATATATAATACTAAAATCCCATAAGTTACGGAGGAATCTACGGAATATGTCAGACAAAGTTACAGTAACAGATACGCTAAGATATGAAGTAGCAGATACGCTAAGATATGAATTTTTGTCTATACACTATTCATGCAGTCAATGCAGTAAAAAGTGTCTAGACTAAGAATGATAAGCAAGTGATTCTCTAAGAATGATAAGCAGATAATTTTTGACACGACATGATAAGCAAAACTTTTGACATGAAGACCAGGTTCAAGTCCAGACTCCTTAAAGTAACCTAACAACTATTAAGTCGAAGTCCAGACTCACTAATACATCCTAACAACTCCTAGTTAGACACACTAATGCAAGACCTGGTTCGCTACGACCACCGCTCTGATACCAACTGAAAGTCAGTTGGGGACACCACACGTCCCACCCGGTGCCTTCCCAGCTAACCGCCTGGTGACCACTGAGTGTACCTCAGATACTGATTTTAGGGCCTGCCACTCGGCAATTGCCAACCCTCGTAAGGGATTGCAAGGAGTAGGAGCCAATGCTTCGTCACAGGTAACACTGTGAGAACCTCCTTTACGACTAACCCGCCACACATGAACGGCGTTATACCAGCTCTGATGCCAACTGAAAGGACCCGTCCTAATCCATCCGGATGAAGTCCGTATCGATTATAAACGATTCACAATAGTTGATTACCTCGCGAGGTACTTGACCTCTATATGATACATTTTACAAACATTGCATTCGTTTTTGAAAAGACAAAATTTCATTACATCGAAAGTTGACGGCATGCATACCATTTCATAATATATCTAACTATAATTGACTTAATAATAATCTTGATGAACTCAATGACTCGAATGCAACGTCTTTTGAAATATGTCATGAATGACTTCAAGTAATATCTCTAAAATAAGCAAATGCACAGCGGAAGATTTCTTTCGTACCTGAGAATAAACATGCTTTAAAGTGTCAACCAAAAGGTTGGTGAGTTCATTAGTTTATCATAAATAATTATTTCATAATTTTAATAGACCACAAGATTTCATATTTCCATTTCTCATAAACATACGTCCCATACCTAGAGACAAAAATATCATTCATATGGATTGAACACCTGGTAATCGACATTCACAATATACATATAAGAATATCCCCATCATTCCGGGATCCTCCATCGGACATGATATAAATTTCGAAGTACTAAAACATCCGGTACTTTGGATGGGGCTTGTTGGGCCCGATAGATCTATCTTTAGAGTTCGCGTCAATTAGGGTGTATGTTCCCTAATTCTTAGATTACCAGACTTAATAAAAAGGGCATATTCGATTAGATAATCCAACCATAGAATGTAGTTTCGATCACTTGTGTCTATTTCGTAAAGCATTTATAAAAGCAGTGCATGTATTCTCAGTCCCAAAAATATATATATTGTAAAAGCATTTAAAAAGGGGAGCAAATGAAACTCACGCATATAAATATTGTAAAACATTTATTAAAACATTTGCATGTATTCTCAGCCCAAAAACGTAAAGAGTAAAAAGGGCAAATAAAACTCACGCATATAAATATTATAAAACAGTTAATAAAGCATTTGCATGTATTCTCAGCCCAAAAATGTAATGAGTAAAAAGGGCGAATGAAACTCACCATATTGTATTTTGTAGTAAAAATACATATGACTATATTGAACAATGCAGGTTGGCCTCGGATTCACGAACCTATATCAGTTGTATATTTATTAATATACATAGTTGTAATCGGACAAATATATATATAAATTTATCAATTATATCCTTTTTATGTTAATAACTTATATGTTCTAGGTATTCATTTTTATATATATTTTAGCTAAATAAAATATAAATTTTGTTATATTATATATTAAGTGTATTTTTATATATATATATATATATATATATATATATATTTATATATATCATTTGTTTGTTAAAAATAGTATTTTAATAATACTAAGATAATATTTGTAGTGATAAAATTAATAATAATGATAATCATACTAGCAATTATAAAATGATACTAATAATGATATTTATAATAATAGATGGTATTATGTTCATAATAATGATAATAATAATAATGATCATGATAATAATAATAATAATACATATATTAATATTAGTTAATAATAATAACAATAATACTAAGTAATGATAATAATTTTAGTAATAATAACAATTATAACATTAATAATTAATAAAAGTAATAGCAATAACAATAATAAAAATTTTTGGTAATGAGTTATACCTTCTAAATTTTAAATAAAAAGAAACACCCCGAATCGGGTTCGAACTCAAGACCTCTCGTTCCCTAAACACACTCCCATACCATCTGAGCTAACTTGTTTTTCTTTATTATATCCATACCCAATATTATTTAACCTGCTGTTATCTGTTATCCTCTTCTTTTTAAATTCAAAACCTATATAGCAGGTTCATCATCGTAATCTATTATCAAAATCGAGTAGGAACCAGGTAAAAAGAACGATGGCTTTAAATTCGTGGCCCAACAGAAGAAAGGTTATGGCCCAACTGGAAATCACATCATATTCGGCCCAACTAAAAACATATAAGCCCGTATATAAAGCCTAATTCTAAAAGTCCATTAACTTGTGGGTAAACTGATCCACCGAACCCAATACATGTTTTAAAAAAAAAAGCTCGACGAACTAGTGGTGTGGGGTTTCGTCTGAGAGTAAGAACAACAAAGGCATTATCCCCTTTTCATATTACTTGTTCGATTAGAATCATGGATTAACAGAAACCTAAAATAGTTGCAACAGCATCGAGCGGAGATTGTTTTGAGTTTGGTTAAATAGAATACAATTGTAACAGTGATAAAGGGAATTTGCAGGTTCACTTACATCATTGTT
Organism: Rutidosis leptorrhynchoides; assembly: GCF_046630445.1. NCBI lineage: Eukaryota > Viridiplantae > Streptophyta > Magnoliopsida > Asterales > Asteraceae > Rutidosis > Rutidosis leptorrhynchoides. Next base: position 33,905,818 of record NC_092333.1, on the reverse strand, counting down.
ACATTAACGTGCACTGTTAACCTTCTCTTCCATTTATGTCCATCGTAACAGTGAACCAGCGAGCAACAATGGCAATCATCTAGCAACCTTAAATGAAGCAAAATGGGTTTTGGCTTAAACAGAAAACAGAAACCAAGTATAGCTGGTGGCGGTTGACAGGTTGTAGCAACAAAGAGGGAGTATGCGTGATGGGGTGGTTTTTGTGGTGGTTCTTCATTGAATCATAAGAAAATCATAAGTGTTGCAAGTTGTGGATGATGATCGATAGAGGTTGGAGATGAGAGAGATATTCAATGATGATGATATAAGAGGTTGAGATTGCATCTTAAGTGAAGATAAGATGAGTAGGAGTTAGAAACCATTCAATGAATGTATGTATGTGTGGCCCTTGATTGCAAGTGTACCCAATAAAAAAATATATGGGGTATATATAATCAAAAGCCGTACAAAAGAAATTATATGCATCTATTGTAGTTTTGGTTAAAAACAAAATTAAAAAGTGTTAAAATAATTGGTGATCTAGTGGATTATTATTCAATTGATATAAGTTTTAAAAGTTGTTGGATATGATGGCATGGAGAGACAAGAAAGAGGCAATTTAAAAATACAAGTGGTTGTTAGTGTATGCATGTGTCTAGTCATATGTGCATGTATATATGTTAAAGGGTTTAGAAAAAAAACAAACACAATAATATTCAATATATATCGATGCATTCATATATGTATATACATAAAGTTGTTGAAACAAACAAAAGCATTGGTTAACTTTTAAATAAAGTAAATCATATTCACAATGTTTAAATAAAAACCAGAAATAGTAATAGGTAACTAGAAAGAAATAGCAGCGGCCAGAAGTAGTAGTAGTTGGAGATAGTTGGCAAAAAGTAATATTGATTCCATTGATTTGTTAGACATTGGAATATAGATGCATATTATGTATGTATATCTTAAAGTCAAGATAGAACAAAAACAATAATATGAATATCACCACTATTTGTCCCACCTCAAGTCCACTAGGGAATAACAAACAAAAAGAAGATATATACCCATGATATTTTGTTGGACAATAATCCAATTATCCAAAGTAAAAAACAACAAAACATAAAATATCGATTACAACATAATTTGATATAATGTTAATGATTAATTAATTTTTTTAACCAATAAGGTGGTGGCATTTTAAAAGGTAGTGGATTAGTATGAGTATGAATTAGGATCATAATATAAATATACATGTATACGAACATTACAATAACAATCGTCACCTAATATCAAGTTATGATTATTTTATATATAAACTATTGTTCGTGAATCGTCGAGAGCAGTCGAAGAGTAATTGATTACATGAATATAATTTCAAAAATTTTGAGACTCAACATTACAAAATTTGCTTATCGTGTCGGAATCATATAAAGATTAAAGTTTAAATTTGGTCAGAAATTCCCGGGTCATCACATCTTCTATGTCAATGACAATAAATTTGACTAAAAAGGTTAAATTAACCACTTGAACGGGTAGGTTGTCAGCGATTCCAACTGGGTGCCTAATGGTTTGATCAAAGAGTCGAACACTCATTTTTGTTGAACTTAACTCACATACTCCTAATCTCTTATATAATGAAAAGGGCATAACACTCACACTCGCACCTAAATCTGCTAGTGCATCATACATGACACAATCACTAAGTAGACAAGGAACAATAAATTCACCCGGATCACCCAACCTGGGTGGAAGTTTTGGTGGAATTGTCTTCACCGGGTTTACTTTTACGGTTTTTGTTTCTTGCACTTTCTTCTTCTTCTTTCCAGAGGTATCACAAACTTTATTACCTATTACTTGCTCATACTCAACTCCTTTTCTAGGAAACTGGATTGGTGGTCTGTATGGTGCAACTACTGGCTTTACATACCCGGGTGGTGGTGGTGTAACTTCTTCATTGTTACTTACATCTAAAACCTTCCCATCTTCTAGTGCTGGTTTTTTAGAATTTGTTGATACCATATTAACATTCTCATTCCGAGGATTTACTTCAGTATTACTCGGTAGCTTTCCTTGTTCCCTCTTACTCATCATGCTAGCAAAAGTACCTACGTGTTTTTCTAGATTCAAAATGGAAGCTTGTTGAGTTCTTAATGACTGATCAAACCTCTCATTTGTTTGGATTTGAGATGTAATAAATTGTTTTTGAGATTCCATTAGCTTTTGTACCATTTCTTCCAGATTTGACTTTTTTTCTTCGGTTTGTTGTGGTGGTTTATACAAGCTAGATCTTTGTTGATTGAAAGTGTTGTTTTGAGTTGGTTGGTTATTTGGACCTTGTTGGTTATATGAGTTATTGTTGGGTCCATTTGGATTGTAAAGAATGTTTTGAATTCGATTAAAGTTTGGCCTTGGCGGTTGATAATTATTTTGATAATTATTTCCCGGCCTTTGGTTCATGTATGAAACATTCTCTCTTTGTTCCATTGTTTGTTCAATGTGACAATCTTTCGTTAAGTGTGGTCCACCGCATTGCTCACAACTGATTTGTATTGCGTGAATATCTTTATTCATCTTTTCCATTCGTCTCTTGAAAGCATCTATTTTTGCGGAAACGGGATCAAAGTCATGGCTAGAATCGGCTCTAGCCGCTTTAGATGAACGAAAAATATCTTTTTCTTGATGCCACTCATGTGAGTGGGATGCTGTGTTATTAATAATTTTGTGAGCTTCGGTTGCGGTTTTCTTCATAATGGAACCACCAGCTGATGTGTCGATGTCTTTTTGTGTAGCAACGTCGAAACCTTGGTAGAATATTTGTACTGTTTGATAAGTGTCTAAACCGTGCTGAGGATATCCTCTCAACAACTTTCCGAATCTTGTCCACGCCTCATATAATGTTTCATTTGGCTTTTGCATGAATGTAACAATTTCTCCTTGAAGTCTCACGGCTTTAGATGCCGGAAAGAATCTTTTAAGAAATTTCTCAACTAAAACATCCCATGTGTCAATCGCTCCTTCGGGTAACGATTCTAACCAATCTTTGGCTTCTCCCTTTAAAGTCCAGGGAAACAACATGAGATAGATCTATTCATCCTCAACTTCTCTGATTTTGAATAGAGTACAGATCCTATTAAATGTTCGAAGATGTTCGTTTGGATCTTCTTTTAGCGCACCACTCTATTGGCATTGATTAGTTACTATGTGTAGGATTTGTCCTTTGATTTCATAATCTGGCGCATTAATGTCTGGTCGTGTAATAGCATGTCCTTGGCCAGTGCGTGTAGCTCTCATTCGATCTTCCATACTTAGAGGTTCCGTTATTTCCATATTTGAAATTGTTGAATCTGAATCACTAGAAGATTCTGATTTAACGGTTTGTGGTTCAGGAGGAATGATTAGTGGTTATGGATCTTGGAATTGTCCCTGAATATCCTCCGGGTTCTCAATTGTAAAATCGGGTTCAAAAAATGGATTATCGGGATTTTGAGTTGGAGTACTTGTTTGACTAGATGACGATTTTAAAGAAAAATCAACGGCGATAATATTGGCTAGATGTCTTGATCGAGTAACAGGTGGTGAACGTATGAAAGGTGGTGAACGTTTTACTCGGTGCATTCACTGAATATCCTATTAGAAATTATATAAGTTATCAAATTAATAGACTTTTCTGCTTTTGCCCACGTTTCGAATAGCCAAAATGCAGCAGGGAGTCAGGATCCTTTAAGTCGGAAAATTCACAACTCAGCCACTAACAAATCCAACTATTACTACGAAGCAGAAAATTTGGATGTCTATCAATTTAACCGCTTAAAATAATTTTTCGTCGAAATTTAAAGAAAATAAAGAAAATTCTATGTCCTAAAAACTAGAGCATAGAAATGAGAAAGAAAAAGCGCGTCGAGAAATAAGAGTCGAAAAACAAACGTCGAATAATAAAAAGATCGAAAAATAATAATAAGAAAGTAAAGCGTCGAAACTTAAAAGTCTAAAAACTAAATATTAAAACTTGCGTCTAAAGGTATTAAAGCTTAAAAGGAATTCTAAATCAAAAACGGCAATTACTTAAAAGACACTAAAATTTATTTAAAACTAAGGCGATAAGCGACGTCGTAAGATTCTAAATGTAACAACCCAAACCAATAACCAACCGAACTCGCAAACCAACTTTTTTTTTTATAACAGTGGAGTGCGCCACGCGCACCCCCTCAGGGTGCGCGGCGCGCACAAGTCAATTTCAGTTCTGTCCGGTTTAGCAATTTTTCAAATAAAGATCTCCCACTTCCCGACATATTTAGACGAAACGCTTTTCACAACATGATATAATAGTTAAAACTCACACGATTCAAACATAAAATGAGTTTTACAAAACGGGGCCCACATCGGCCGTTTTACGAGTTTCGTACTAATCATGAGTTTCGACCACATTAGTTTAATTTCCAAACGAAACTATGAGCATGGTGTTTGGGGTTAAACTACCCAAGTCTCGGTCAAACTCCAAAAGCTATCACATCCCAAAAGCGCCCCCTAAACAACAAGCGGGATCTCTAATCCAATCGAATGCCCTTACCCTTGTCAACGCCGGAGCCTATAAAAAGATAAACAACGAGAGGGTAAGCAAAGCTTAGTGAATGCAATAATTATACACATACATATATAATATACCTACTTGCAAACACTCATACACATACCGCATACATGCTAGCAACACAATTCGCTTATCATCAATACGAGGCTACCAACCTCCAATACCACAAGCTAACATAACAATCGCATAAATATATATAACTCGAACAATATAACATGCTTTCGCTTACAACATAATAACCATGGTTAACCAATCGTACAAGGGAATGGCGCTCGCGAAAGGCCATCGGAGTTCATAACGTCCATTAGTGTACTTAGCACCTCGTATCACTAAACCCTAGGGTGGCACCTTAACACCTCGGTACTTTACCCCGAGTGGCATCTTAACACTTCGATGCTTCACTCTTTACTTTACGGAGTGGCGTCTTAACACCTCGACACTTCACTCCTAGGTGGCATCTTAACACCTCGATGCTTCACCCCGAGTGGCATCTTAACACCTCGATGCTTCACTCGTCAATTACTTAGAGTGGCATCTTAACACCTCGATGCTTCACTCGTCACGTAAAACGTGGTGTCTTAACACTTCGACACTTCACATCTCACGCTACAACAAATAAATACATTATATACCTACGCATATAATTATTCCACTCACCTTAACGATTCGGTGATGGTTTTATACTTCCGCAAGCTTCAAAGCAAAGTACCTAATATAATAAGTACTTCAATTAACACACACTCTAGTTGGACTAAATACCAACAATTCACTTATGTGCATTTAATGACTTAATGCATTAAATGCCCCATATTCACCAAAACTGCCCTTAAGGGTCAAGACCACCATTAATCACTTAAAAGCTAGTGATTAAGGTCCAACAACACTAACTATAACATAATTAGGGTAATTCATACCCATAATCCCCAACTAGGTCAATCATTAACCCCTTTGACTCATTTAAAGTCAACACACACATTTCGGGTCATCCACTAACCCAACTAACACCCATTTACCAATTAGCTAGGTGTGCTAGTAATTAACTAACCAATTAGGACTCATAAACATCAATTACCACTTTGAAACCCTAGGTTAGTTACCATTAGGGATGGCAATGGATCGGATATGGATCGGATGATGCCGTATCCATATCCATATCCATTTAGTTTTTGTTCATCCATATCCATATCCATATCCATTTAGTTTCAGGTCATCCATCCATATCCATATCCAATGGATTAAGCGGGTTAATGGATATCCAATGGATATTAAAAAATTGTTATAATTAATATTCTCTAATATGCGATTAAAATAAGCAAACATAGTATAGAAAAAATAACTATAACATGACATAATTAAAATCTATTTATAAGAATGTGTAATCTTTGTCGATGACATAACAAAATTTGTTAAATTTACTATAAAACATGGATTATGAAAAATTAAATATGAAATTTGTAACTTTATTTTATTAGATATGCGTGTTTTATTGTGATATATAATAATTATTTCGTTGTAAAATCAAAATGTAATATAACGGTAAATGAACTTGCAATAGTAAATACGTAAGCATATATCTATATTTATGTATTTGTATTTGTATTTCGGGTGGTGATGGATATATCCATGGATGAAACTTTTCATCCACATCCATATCCATATCCATTTAGGTTCATCCATATCCGTATCCATATCCATTTAAGTTCATCCATATCCATCACGAAGCGGGTGGATATCCACTGGATCGGGTGGCCATTGCCATCCCTAGTTACCATTGAGTCTTCATGACTCAATCTTACCCAAGAACACCCAAAATCATCAAATATGGGTTTTATGTTCATCATTATCCCAAACCCTAACCCTTACACAAATTTAAAACAAGGAAATCAAGATTAGAGCTTACCACTACAACCACAACGTAGCTAGTGAGTAGATGAACGACTTTAATACCCGCACTTTAGCCCTAGAACAACTTCTTCCTCTTGGATTTAAGCTTTCTCACTCAAGAAATCACACTCTCTCTCTAAAATTAAAGTGAAGAAGATAAGGTTGTTGAAAATGGAGTGAATGATACTCCACAAACTGACCTACTGGCCTTTAACTCATCCACAAGTGAAATTACCAAAAAGCCCATCAAAATATCTAATTAAAACAAGCAGAACCCGGCTACAGTGAGGAGTGCGCCACGCGTACCCCTATGTGTGCGCTGAGCGCACCCAGCCCAGATCACTCTCGGTCTTCTGTTTAACTGCACAATCATTCCCACACTTTATGTACTCTATTTATTCTGCTGTACAATGAAGATTAGGGTCTTACACTAAAGCGCCTAAATCTTAATCTAAAGAATAAGTACTTAAGGAATTTTACGGCAAAACCTAAAAATCTAGAAATATAAAATACTCTGGCCAAAACTAAGTTTAAAACTAATTATGAACGATAAATTACAAATTATGAATTAAACGTTAAAAATATACAATTTATAAAAAGAGACAAAAGATGATAAAATTACTTATTTTTATAAAAATATAATTTTTATATTATTATTTTATGAAAATATTAATTAATAATAATTATTAAACTTAATAATACTAATTAAAACTAAATAAAACTATTATTTAACAAAACCCTAATTAACTAATTAATTAATAATTATTATTAATAAAAACCTAACCCTAATCGTACAGACTAGGAAACTGACCTGTCTTTTCACCTCATGCGACCGCATGAGGGTTCTTTAGTCTGTCCATGCGATCGCATGGACTCTGGATCCAGGCCAGTTCTTGGGCTGCTACAGTATTGTGGCCCGATTTCAATTTTAATTATATTTTTTTTTGATTTAAATTTATAGATAGTATTATATAATTTAAAATAAAACTTATTTTTTAAAAAAAAATTACTTATTAGTTCTTATAACTTTTAACAAAAGAAATAAAAAAATAAACTTTTTAATTTAAAGACTTAAAAATATAGAAATATATTTTTCTTTTTATGTTTTTAAACTTATATATTTTTTTTTACAAAAATAGATTAAAAACTAATATTTAGAATATAGAGTTTCGCTTCGCTTCCCCGGTAGCGGCGCTAAAATACTTGATGTGTCAGCGGAGGTGTACGAAATAGTTATTATTTTACTACGAAATACGATGAAATATTATACGATTTACACAAGTTTTATTATTTATTTATATGGATGAGATATACTTAAACCTTGCTACAACACTTATAGGCAGTGTACCTAATCGTAGAGTAGTGTAGTTTTTAGTAAGTCCGGTTCGTTCCACAGGGAGACGGCTTATTGCGTACACTATATTTTTAAATAATTATATCTGTGTGTGTATATATATATATATATATATATATATTAGTAATATAGTAGTATTATTATTATTATAAAAGGGGGGTTTTACCGTTTAATGACCGATTTATCGATTTTAAATAAAGCGTAAAGATAAATGACGATAATTAAAATGCGTAAAATAAATGACGAAATATAAAAGTGTGATGAGATATAAAATAAAGGAATTATGCTTATTTAAACTTCCGTAATCATGATGTTTGACGTTTTGATTTTAATTAATTGTTGCCCGGGTTAATTGTCCTTTGTCCTAGTTTATTTGATACCTATCTGGTTTTTGTCCATAATAGTTCATCGGTCATAATTATAAAATGCTCGTCAAATTAACCTTATTCACGAAGTCAAATATTCTAACTAATTAGGGATTCAAACTGTAACAATGTTTTAATACTTTGTTAATAATTACACCAGGTTATCGACTGCGTGTAATCTAAGGTTTTAATACTTTGTTAACAACTACACCAATTATCCTTGTATGTAATACACCCCTGTTATAATTAGTCCATGATACATTAATTTATTCACTTGGCCACAATGAATAATAAATTACTCAATCCAATTGGTTAAATTAAATGATTTGTAAAAAATGTCGTATAAACGTCACTAAATAGGACATGCATAATCATTTAATAATTATTAGATTAACTAATTTGAAGATAGGTTCGACATATTCCAATAAGTTGTCATTCAATTAGAAAATAACCCCCCATCTATTAATAGTCCATAGTCCAATGTTCACAAGTGTCGGTCTTTTGTCCAAACCCAAATTATGGTACAAAATCCAATAACCCCATTTTAATATTTAGTCCAACATCATGATTACTTCGGCTCAAATATGCATAATAATAACTTAGTTAAGTAGGAATCTCCACGAACTTTTGTCTAGTTCTTGTTAATTGACACTTTGTTCTAACATGTCGATTTACTTTACCATCTATTCCGAATATTGTTAAAAAGAAAAGATTTCTTAAATCAACGTGGGCCTCGCAACAGAGACCTATAACCATATCATAATATTTACGGGATTTATAAGTGCTGAAGTATCTACTAATTCAATCATTGGTATAACCTTTTTATTCTGAAGATAAATATATCAAACATATATTGAAACAAATACGTTTAATGTAAAGTATTATACATTTAATACTTATTAACGTTTTCAAGTTATAATATCTATACATGAACATGAACACAGTTCAAAAATTTTTGAGACTCAACATTACAGACTTTGCTTATCATGTCGAAATCATATAAGATTAAGTTTAAATTTGGTCGAAAATTTCCGGGTCGTCACAGTACCTACCCGTTAAAGAAATTTTGTCCCGAAATTTGATCGAGGTCATCATGGCTAACAATAAGAATGTTATTATGATGAATATGAGTTGATACATAGGGTTTTATCATGATTGGGAAATATGGATAAAATAATTTGATTACTCGAAGCGTATGAGTGAAGCTATCATGAAAGAGTGAAATAAGAAAATAGAGATTCGTCTTATCTTTTGATGTCATCACGGTTGATCTCCGGATTAAATAAAATCTTTGTAATCTATATTAGATTTGATTCTTCGGCGCTTAAGGAAATTATGATCCTCTTCGATTTAATGCGATAATCTTTCTCGATTTCTCTGTCTGATATTTTACTATAAATCTACCTCCTTCGTTTCCTTATTTTCACATCTCCCATCTTCTATACTTTCTTCTTTAATTCATACTTCCAAAACATTCGTCAATATGCTCCATCCAGTTCTAATTCTTGATATATTCTTGACTATCACATATGTCATTCTTCTTTTTCATCTACCACCGGAGGAATCTGTTTACTTCTACTATGCTCTTGGGTTCATAGTGTTTTTAGTTCTCCCGTGTCTTTATATTGCTATACGCATTGATATACACGGGATGTAATTTCTGTGTTATTGTCGTGCTTATATTTTTCCTTATTTTTCGGAGCTCCATGCTTTTGTTTTCTCTTCTCGACTTTAAGTAAAGCGAGTAATGATCCAGAATCCGTAGGTATGAAATTTCGAATGAACATAGCTAATGTTCTTAGAAATAAATTGTAATAGCACGATCTTGATTTGTTAGATTACCAGAAGTCAATGGTAAAGATAGAACTATTGATAAGGCTAAAAAGGAACATATATTTCATAGCAATATCCCTCCTAAATAATAGGTTTTCATATGTAATTATATTATATTTTTATTGTAATTGTTTAAATAAATAAGTGCGAAAACAAAAGGCGAAAACGAAGATTTGAAGACAAAAATGTCCAAAAAGCTCAAATGTACAAGATACAATTCAAAAGGTTCAATTTATTGATGAAAAACGTCTAAAAATGACAAGATTACAAGTTACAAAATGCAAAGTATAAGATATTAAATTATACGAAAGGACGTTCGAAAATCCGGAACCGGTACACGAGCCAACTATCAACGCCCGACGCAATGGACCAAAAATTACAAGTCTACTATGCACAAGAATATAATATAAAATTATATTAATTATTTATATTTTATATTTATATATTTATTATGTCGACAAGCTAGGAGCCAAAAGTTTGTGAGCTGTATTTTCAAACTCCACGACTCGCGGAGTTTGAAGGCTTAAAACTCCACGACTCGCGAAGCTGTCAGAAATCAAAATGCCTATAAAAGACCACGAATTCTGCGAGTTTAAATGTGATGACCCGGAAATTTCGACTAAATTTAAACTTAATCTTTGTATGATAAACATTTCCGACACGATAAGCAAAGTCTGTAAAACTGAATCTCAAAATTTTTGAATTACTTTTATATATTTAAATACCTTCGGTTGTTTTCGACGATTCGCGAACAATTATATGTAAAAAGATACATATATACTATAACATGAAAAGGTAACAATGTATTAATTGTTTGATACCGTACATTAAACTTATTGGTTTAAATATCTATTTGAATGTATATGATAAGTTGAAATATTTATTATTAAAATTTATTTATAAATAACGTCCAATGTGTATTTAAAAACTGATTTATGTATATTAAAAAGATATATACATATATATAATAAACGATAGTAACATTCGTTTATTGATTCAATTGATATTTAGATAAGTTAACTAAAGCATTTAAGATGAACCAGTTAAACACTAAATTGCTACAGTGTTTTCAAATTGCCACATTACTCAAAATACTACAGTGTTTTCGAAAATCACTATTTGCTACAGTGAAATTGACTTTGCTACAGTGAATTGCTACAGTAAAATTTGACTTTGCTACAGTAACTTTGCTACAGTAAAACACTATTTTAAAATGTATTTTTAACAAATAACGAGACGATGATTTATAGAAGTAAATGACCAAAATACTCGAAAGTTTAAGATATACTATGAGTGGTATAGTTTATGGATAACTTAAGGCTATATCTTGACAAAGGTACGTGTCACGAAACGTAAAATGCAAGTTTTCTCAGCGTACGAAAGGACATTCGAAAAACCAGAACCGGGACATAAGTCGAGTGATGACGTACGACTTATCGGAACAAAAATTACAAGTCAACTATGTACGTGAATTTAATATAATATATAATTAATTATTTAAATTATATATATTATATTAATATTTAATTATGTCGACGAGCTAAATTACAAAGCATATGTGAGCTGTCCCTGGTCCTCATGCGAGTCGCATGGCCAGAAGGCCATTTCCATGCGAGTCGCATGACTCCAGATTTCAGGCCACATCTATAAATTTCAGTGTTTTCGCTCGATTTAAATCACACACATACACAAATATATATATACTCCGTAATATTATTTATTATTTATTATTATTATTATTATTATTATTATTATTATTATTATTATTATTATTAATAAGATTATTATTAATCTTATTATTTTTTTATTATTATTAGTGTTATTATTTTTGCGATACAAAAATAATAATGTACAAAAAATATTACGACGGAGTGCTGTCCAAGTAATTTTCAAAATGAGTTTTCGAGCAAGCTAGAGCTAAGAAAATTATGGGTTATTGCCAAGGAGGTTATGGGTAATATTCGGGGGTATTTTTTTGTGAATCAAACCTCGTGTTTATCATCTCCGATGCGTCTACGTGCTTTCCTACAATATTGTATATCAATATTTAACTGTGAGTTTCATTTGATCCCTTTTTAAATATATTTTTGGGCTGAGAATACATGCGCAGTTTTATAAACTGTTTTACTAAATGGATACAAATACTAAAACTGATTTTGTGTGAGTTTCATATGATCCCTTTTACTCAATATATTTTTGGGCTGAGAATACATGCGCAGTTTTATAAACTGTTTTACTAAATGGATACAAATACTAAAACTGATTTTGTGTGAGTTTCATATGATCCCTTTTACTCAATATATTTTTGGGCTGAGAATACATGCGACTGTTTATAAATACTGAAAATACTAGATTTATATGTGTGAGTTTCATTTGCTCCCTTTTACTCTTTATGTTTTTGGGCTGAGAATACATGCAAATGATTTAATAACTGTTTTACAATATCTATATGCGTGAGTTTCATTGATCCCTTTTTAATTGCTTTTGCAACATATATTTTTGGGCTGAGAATACATGCACTTTATTTTAAACGCAATGGATACAAGTACATACTAAATTCTACACTGAGTTTGAACCGAAAATCCCTTAGCTTTGGTAACTGTTAACTGCCAGTTATAAGAACTGGTGGGCGCGAGTAGTAGTATATGGATCCATAGGGCTTGATATCCCCGTCCGAGCTAGAGCGCTAGCCTTTTAACGGACGTATGCTATTTGAGAAGCGTACACGTTGGTTTGCGTATATTATTAAGATGATTATACAAAGGGTACAAATTATATAAACATTAAAGTCTAGTTACCAGGGTGCTCAATTTTGTAGAACCGATTGATAAACGTTTCGAATGAAACAACTGAAATCTTGTGATCCACCTTTTATGTAAAACCTATTGATAAACGTTTTGAATAAAACAACTGAACTTTTGTAATCCACATTGATATACGGATTATGTGTAATATTAAAACTATGAACTCACCAACCTTTGTGTTGACACTTGAAGCATGTTTATTCTCAGGTTTCTAGAAGTCTTCCGCTGTTTGCTTATACGTGATACAAGATATGTGCTTGGAGTCATACATGCTATATACAAGAAACTTGCATTCACCAAACCATTACCATGTATCTTATTTTGACTGTATTGTCAACAGATGTATTATTGTAAACCATTTAAATGGTGATTGTCTATACGTAGGAATCGTCAGATGTTAAAAACCTGGAATTTATATATTCATTTATGAAATACCTTTTCAAACGAATACAATGTTACAAAATGTATCACATAGAGGTCAAATACCTCGCAATGAAATCAATGAATGACGTGTTCGTCCATATGGATTTGGAGCGATCGTCACATTAAATAACATAATAATAATAATACTCCGTAGTATAATATAAATAAATAAATATATATATATATATATATATATATATATATATATATATATATATATATATATATATATATATATATATATATATATATATATATATATATATATATATATATATATATATATATATAATATAGATTAGTGTTATATTAGAATAGTTCGGGTTATGTAAAGGTTATTTATATATTTATATATTTTTGTACAAATGTAATTATATAAAAATATAGTGTAACCGTCTCCCTGTGGAATGAACCGGACTTACTAAAAACTATACTACTCTACGATTAGGTACACTGCCTATAGTGTTGTAGCAAGGTTTAGGTATATCCATTTTATAAATAAATAATTAAAACTTGTGTAAAAATGTATCGTATTTAATAGTTTTTCCTAGTAAAATATAAACTATTTCGTACCCCCACACTACGACATCAAGTTTTTGGCGCCGCTGCCGGGGACTCGGCGAAACGCTATATTTTTAATTTATTTTTGTATAAATATATTTATATATATTTTTAGAAAAACAATATAAAATTTAAAAAAAAAACACGTTTTTCAAACTCCACGACTAACGGAGTTTGCAGGCTTAAAACTCCACGACTCGCGGAGCCGCCCTGACCAGCCTGACCAGAAACCCTATTTCGCATTAATTACGGAATATTATTAATTATTATTATTTATAAACCCTATTTAATTTATTATTATTAATATTTAGTTTTAGTTTTTAAATTAATTTGTATTTTGTATTATAATTAGTTTTATTATATATAAAAATTAATACTTTTATAAAATAAATATAAAAATAATATTTTTATAAAAATAAGTAATTTTATCACTTTTTATTTTTAAATTTGTATCCTTTTATTTAGTGTAATTGTAATATTTTGTATATTTTTCGTTCGCAATTAGTTTTAAAATTAGTTTTTCCGTAGTTATTTTATATGTATAGATTCTTAGGCTTTGCCGTAAAATCCCTTAAGTGCTTTTTCTTTAGATTAAGATTTAGGCGCTTTGGAATTTTGCGACGCCGTTTTTCGCTTTAGTTTTAAATAGATTTTAGTGCCTTTAAATAATTGCTGTTTTCTGAATAAAATTGCATTTACCTTTAGACCTTTAGGCGCAACTTTTTAGATATAATTTTTAGACTTTTAAGTTACGACGCGCTATTTTCTTATTTTTATTTTTCGACATTTTTCGACGCGCATTCTTTTTCTTTCTTATTTCTCGACGCTTTAGTTTTTAGGACTTAGAAATTTTCTCTATTTCTTATCTAATATCTCAAACGGAAAGAAAAATTATTTAAGTGGTTAAATTAATGGACGTTGACAATTTTCTGCTTCGTAGTAATAGTTGGATTTGTTAGTGGCTGAGTTGTGAGCTTCCGATTTAAAGGGTTCTGGCTCCCTGCTGCATCTTTTGGCTATTCGAAACGTGGGCAAAAGCAGAAAAGTCAATTAATTGGACAACTTATATAAGTTTTTCTATTTTTATAACTAATAGGATAATTAGTAAATGCACCACATTGTAGCTAAAATTTGGCCATCGCAATAAAATTGAAAATTTTGAAAACAAGGCTATGGAAACTCTTTTTGATATTCAAAATCAATTAAATCAATACTCTCAAACGGGTGTTGATGACAATTCGTTCGGTCAATCTTGGATCACGAATGACGAAACAATAACTGGTTGTGAAATCTGTGGAGATTATCACTCAACATGGGAATGTTATTATTACGTTCCTATGGAAAATTACGCACCCACGGAACCTGAATGGAATGATTACGAAGAATACAATTCAACTTAGGATTATTCCCAAGAATATTTCCAAACTCAACAACCAGTAGACGAGGAAAATTACGTGTCTGAAAATTTATTAGACAATATGAAAATCAAACTCGAAGAACTCGATGCTCAAAATGAACAAATGAGAGAGTTTGTAAATCAGCAAGCTGAAACTCTATCAGATTACACACCTGTTGATCTGAGGAGTATTATTCAAGAAAATCTCATATCATCGAATTTTGATGAATTCGAGAGCTCCGAAATCACCAACTATCCCGATGATACTTTTTATTCAGTTTTACCAATTTCACAACATATCGACACATTAGCCTCTACCGACAAAATCATCGATCCATTAATGAATGAAGAAGAAGTAAGGGTGACAAATTGGTACTCTTGGGAAAACGATAACGTTGAAAATTTTACCCCCGAGACCAAAATAGTGAGACCAATAAGTACCATTAATGAAGAAGAATTTGCTTTGATCCCGAAATTCACCATTCCACAACCTTCCAACCCAATATTCTCAATAGACGAGTCATCCACCGGAAATGAACTACGAGCTGTAATAGATAATAACACCTCGGATTTCACCCAATTGGGTAATAGAGGTGAAAACTTTGATCTTGAGAATAAAAGGAAGGAAACGTTAGAAATTGTCCACCCTATAATATGTATGTCGGTGTATATCAATCCATTTGACCAAGAACCAGAAAAGAGACATATCCATTTACTAAAAGCTACACTTAAAAAAGAATTAAGTAGTGACGATCTGGTGGGTCTAAACTTTAAACCCATTGATATATTTTATACTACCCGAGATGTAAATAACTGGTTCACTATTTTAATTCGTGGAACTTCACATGTCGTCAGCTAAGTGTGGGGAAGTTTAACCCCACTTAACGTTAAATTTGGGGTTCGGGTTAGTGCATAACTCGTTAAACAAACATGCATAATAAGTAAGGGTAAAAGACGCATTTTCAAATATTAGCAAACAGTTCAGAAAAGCAACCGTTTTTGAAAGAAAAAAAAACATGTGTGATAAAACAAGAAGGAATGAACGATGAGGCGCGCCATCTATCATTCGACGAGCTTTGTAATTACAAACTGGGTATTTTCAATCATTTTTCTACACTAATCACCCTCATGAATTTATAATTAGAGTCTGATTTCATGCAAATGAGGGCATTGCATGATCTCAAGTGTGGGGAAGGATTATAAATTCTCTCGGGTTTATATTTGGTTTAATTGCCAAATTTCATGAAAATTTGAAAAATTTTCAACTAAATGAATTTAAAATCATGTTTATATATATTTATGAACGATGAAAATTAGGTGTTAATACCGAAATTATCGTTACCTCGGAAATGACATAAATTGAGAAACACCCTAAAACGCTTGAATTCATTTAAAATGGAACAAAGGAGAATAAAAAGGCAAAGAAGGAAACTAAGTGTGGGGAGAATGTACCTAGTTATTCAATTAAAAACTATCTAGCACATGTTTCCGTAAAGTTATTGCAGGTGCTTTTGTTTTGGACTAAATTAACTATTTTACCCGATGAAAGAAAAGAAAAGATGGATCTACACGATGAATCAATTCCATCATTAAAAGGAAGTAAAGTCTTCCAAAAAAGACACGCGCTTCTTGATTTAGGTCAAGAAGTTGTCGTCCAGACCAGCTGTAGGTTGACGAAAAATCTAGAAAAGTCATCACTAAAATCAGCAGAAAATTCATGGACCTCAGCATCAAACTGGGTCGTCAAGTGGTCAGATTTATCCTAACCATGAGAAGGATTTATCTCGTACAATGGGGGGGACACCGTGCAAATTAGCTTGATAAGACTAATGAATCAGATCCCCAAAAAGGATAATCTCCTTAAAGATTAAAAATCAGCTTTTAAGACTGATATTACTCAATCCTTGAGATTGACCTTAAAGATTGAGAATTCAAACTCATGGAATTCAATGATATCTAAACTCGAGCTTGAATGAGAAAATATTTTGATCAAAATTATAAACCGATTTGTTTTCTGAAAACCCATTTTCAATGCGTTCATTACCATTGAACGTAAAATCCTAGGAATTCACCTGGAATTCATTAGGTCACCTGAACCAAATCGGGTGTCAACCGTAAGAACGGTGGTTGCATAGCATGGTCGAAGACAGGACCTTGTGCCAGACTGAAAAATTATAAGGGTGAGCTTTACTATTGCTCCTACAAAGGATAGTAATTGCGTCCGACACGTTATAGACCATAATTAAAAGCATGTCAGGGGACATTGCCTTAACAGTTGCTTGTTCAACGCTTTCCTTTACAACCGGACGGTAGTTTATCGAAAGGTAATATACGGAGCAAGTATACTGGACGTGTTGCTTTCCCAATACAAGGTTAGCAAGTGGGTGATACAAAACCATAAGTTTTGAGCTAAAATTTTCAAATCTGAAACCCAAAAAACCCACAAAAATATTTTGCAAACACCGGTGAAGGGTTATTCCGGAAAACTTATCTAGGGTAAAAGCTAGATTGAATTTTCAAAAGATCAAATGTTTTCATAAAGATCCAATTTCCTTAAGGATCTAAATTTTCATAGTCATGTGGGACTGTAAACCGCCTTTCAAATGTGCACTTTGCTTTGGAAACCGAAAGTAAATCGGCTATTTGATTGCAAGTGTCGTTGACCTAAACCCGAGGCAACTGTGGATGACACACCCATCTTTAACCATGGTTCTATCGTTATTATCATTGTTTATACCACCATATCAAAATCACTGATGTACAAAGTGTGATGAATAAAAAAGTGATTCATGTATGTTTTTATTTCAAGTTCTGTATTGCTTGAGGACAAGCAACGCTCAAGTGTGGGGATATTTGATAAGGCTAAAAAGGAACATATATTTCATAGCAATATCCCTCTTAAATAATAGGTTTTCATATGTAATTGTATTATATTTTTATTGTAATTGTTTAAATAAATAAGTGCGAAAATAAAAGGCGAAAACGAAGATTTGAAGACAAAAATGTCCAAAAAGCTCAAATATACAAGATACAATTCAAAAGGTTCAATTTATTGATGAAAAACGTCTAAAAATGACAAGAGTACAAGTTACAAAACGCAAAGTATAAGATATTAAATTATACGAAAGGACGTTCGAAAATCCGGAACCGGTACACGAGCCAACTATCAACGCCCGACGCAATGGACCAAAAATTACAAGTCTACTATGCACAAGAATATAATATAATATATAAATAATTATATTAATTATTTATATTTTATATTTATATATTTATTATGTCGACAAGCTAGGAGCCAAAAATTTGTGAGATGTATTTTCAAACTCCACGACTCGCGGAGTTTGAAGGCTTAAAACTCCACGACTCGCGGAGCTCTCAGAAATCAAAATGCCTATAAAAGACCACGAATTCTGCGAGTTTAAATAACATAATAATAATAATACTCCGTAGTATAATATATATATATATATATATATATATATATATATATATATATATATATATATATATATATATATAATATAGATTAGTGTTATATTAGATTAGTTCGGGTTATGTAAAGGTTATTTTACGGGTTTTAAAGTCGGAGCTCTGTTCGTGTACCACTACGCGATAAATAATCAATGTAAGCTATGTTCTCCTTTTTAAATTAATGTCTCGTGCTTAAGTTATTATTATGCTTATTTGAGCCAAAGTAATCATGATGTTGGGCTAAAAATTAAAGACGGGGTAATTGGGCTTTGTACCATAATTGGGGTTTGGACAAAAGAACGACACTTGTGGAAATTAGACTATTGGCTATTAATGGGCTTTATATTTGTTTAACTAAATGATAGTTTGTTAATTTTAATATAAAGATTTACAATTGGATGTCCCTATAAATAACCATATACTCTCGATCGGACACGATGGGCGGGGTATTTATATGTACGAATAATAGTTCATTTAACCGGACACGGGAATGGATTAATAGTCACTAGAATTATTAAAACAGGGGTGAAATTATGTACAAGGACACTTGGCATAATTGATAACAAAGTATTAAAACCTTGGGTTACACGCAGTCGATAACCTGGTGTAATTATTAAACAAAGTATTAAAATCTTGTTATAGTTTAAGTCCCCAATTAGTTGGAATATTTGACTTCGGACATAAGGATAATTTGACGAGGACACTCGCACTTTATATTTATGACTGATGGACCGTTATGGACAAAAACCAGATGGACTTATCAAATAATCCAGGACAAATGACAATTAACCCAGGGTAATAAATAATCAAAACGTCAAACATCATGGTTACGGAAGCTTAAATAAGCGTAATATATTTTATTTCATTTTTCCTCGTACTTTTATTTATTGTCATTTTAATTATTGTTATTTATTTTATATTGTTATTTAAATATCGTCATTTACTATACGCTTCGCTTAAAATATAAATCGACAAACCGATCATTAAACGGTAAAAACCCCCTTTTATATATTATTATATATATATATTTATATATTTTTGTACAAATGTAATTATATAAAAATATAGTGTAACCGTCTCCCTGTGGAACGAACCGGACTTACTAAAAACTATACTACTCTACGATTAGGTACACTGCCTATAGTGTTGTAGCAAGGTTTAGGTATATCCATTTTGTAAATAAATAATTAAAACTTGTGTAAAAATGTATCGTATTTAATAGTTTTTCCTAGTAAAATATAAACTATTTCGTACCCCCACGCTACGACATCAACTATCAAGAAAATATATTCTTAATAGGTTTAGGGATTAGGTGGAATGTAAGAGTCGTGTAACATGACACATGATGACGGTATGGTCTGTGAATCATCATGTTTCATTAAAAACTCAGCATGACTTACTGTAATATAATCACGTTGATCAGGTGTCATTATATTATACTAACTCATGCTTCAATTCCCAACACTACTTCAAAAACATTCGAAATTTAAATTCGAGTTTTTTTTTCCAGAATTTAGAAACTAAAACAGTTTTCTTTTTGATGTAACACAGAAAGCGCGAAAAGATAAATGATTTCGGATAAGAATAGTTATGAAGATATCTTCAGAAATATCGAGGATATTTATAATGAAAGATGCGATGATATCTTAAATTTTTTAAAATATCTAAGATCAGAGGATGATGAAGAAAATTCTTTATGTACTGTTTTAGAATATGTAAAGAGATTTCATATTGTGATGACCCGAAAAATTTCGACTACTTTAAACCAATTCTCTATACGATTTATTATTTTAACACGTTAAACAAAGTCTGTTAGATTGAGTCTCAAAATTTTAGAACTGTTTCATATATACAATTACCTTTGACTACTCTCGACGATTCATGAACAATTATATGTATGTATATATATATGTACAAGTAAAAACGACTTTCCTACAGTAAAACCCTATTTGCTACAGTAAAAATTACTTTGCTACAGTAAAACACAATTTGCTACAGTAAAACACTATTTGCTACAGTGAAACCGTATTTTGCTACAGTGCTACAGTGAAAACGAGTTTGCTACAGTGATTTGCTACAGTAAAACACTATTTGCTACAGTAAAACACTATTTGCTACAGTAAAACACTATTTGCTACAGTACACTATTTGCTACAGTAACACTATTTGATGTCGACGAACTAGCAAACAAAAATGGAAAGGCGGCCATGCGATCGCATGGCAAAAACACTGAAAACTCATGCGATCGCATGAGCTACAGTAAATCGAAAAGTAATATAAATACGCAGTTCGTTCGACGAATTTTTTTCACATTTATCTCTCAATATTTATATTTATATTATAATTTTAATTTTAAATTTAAGTTTAATAATAATAAGGTATATACGAGGGTGTTTTTAATTCGGGTTTCAAACCTCTTTAAGCTAAGGAAATATTGGGTATTATTCGGGGTATTGTTCTTGAATCCAAGACCAACCATACAGTCGTCTACCATCATTACGTCTACGCAATTTGCCTACAACATTGAATTGCAATATTGAACTGTGAGTTATAGATCCCTTTTTAAATACTTTAAATATTTTTGGGCTGAGAATACATGCAATTTATTTTAAACGCGATAAGACACAAGTACATACTAAATTCTACACTGAGTTAAACCGGAAATCCCTTAGCTTTGGTAACTAGTAGCTGCCAGTACATAGGATATGGACTGGTGGGCGCGAATAATTGTATATGGATCCATAGGGCTTGACATCCCCGTCCGAGCTAGAGCGCTAGCCTTTTAACGGACGTATGTTATTTGAGTTTAAGACACGTTGGTTTGCATCTATTAAAACGAATGGGGTAATTATCACTATAGCGTTAAGTTTAGTTACCAGGGTGCTCTGTTACGTAGAATCTATTGATAAACTTTTGATGAAATCTTGTGGTCTATCTTTATATATGTTTATGACTCGAGCAATTAAACCTATAACTCACCAACATTCGTGTTGACTTTTTAGCATGTTTTATTCTCAGGTCCTTAGAATGCTTCCGTTGTGATGTGCTTGTTGCCTGCATGGAGTCTCTCATGCTTTGTACAAAGTTTATTGCATTCAAAATAAAACTGCGTTGTGTAATAAATAATTGGACTGTGATGTCAACCTGTAAATTAAAGACTTATGTATTTCGGGGTTTTGCTTATACCTAAGCACTTGCCCACATGTTTATAACTTTCTATGTTTAGAAAGTCACTTACTTTAATGAATGCAATATTTTATCAAAACGTATCATATAGAGGTCAAAACCTCACTGTGGAATCAATGATTAACGTGCCGCGTCAATAGCGATTTTGGCGGGTCGTTACACATATCTTCTGTAATTTTCATCAGAAATTGAATCATCGAGATTCTTTGATTACAGGTTTAGTCCTTGTGATTTGTCCACAGCCTCCTTCATGGTTTGCTCTATCCGTTTTTCAGTACCAAATTTTCTTTTGAGCTTTTTTAACCTACCATTCTTTATCATCAAACTTTGACTATTAAAGCTGTCTACAGTCCTTGCTGCTTCATCAGCTTTTTTTTCAAAACTTCATAGTACTGATTTGTAGGCTGAAGTGCTAGTCCGAATTTCAGAATTATAATTCCAGGAGATAACGTTATATGTATATATATAACTGTTATCATAGAAACAATGCGAGATTCGAAAATAATTATTGATACTTCCCGGTTTTTTGGTATGGCAATTATCGTTACAAGATGCAGATGAGTAGATGATGAGGTTTCAATGAATACATATAGTGATTTTTCGGAGAGACTTACACGAAAGATTTGTGAAGTTGTTGGTACATTTACTGCTAATGTGATGGGATATAAAAGGTTCTCTGGTAACAATGATGGAAAGGGCAATCGTGTATATCAGGGTTATAATAAGGCTACTCCGGATGAAAAGTCGAAGTTGTCTTGCTGGAGCTGTGACAAAATTTGCTACTTTGAAAAGGGATCGTAAAGTTATTTTGGGTAATAATAATGATAAAGGATCTGACACGAATACGTGTTAAACTTTTACTTAGGTTCCAAGTGTTCTCCAGGTGCATAATTATATGCATATATTCTTCGTATGTATCGTGTGATTGGTTCATTCTCTCGATTGTTCCTTAGTTGAGGTGTTTTCAAGAATTTTGAAGGGTTTAGATGCGGTTGTCATCGTCAATATCCGTATGATGAAATCGTCGTGAATCTTGAATGATTCGGGTATCTTTCCGAGTTTTATGAATAAAAATGATGTTCTAGTATAGTTTGAATTCAAAGTATGATTTTAAAAGATGTAGGAATCTAAGAGTGATGTCTCCTGTTAAATCTTTGACTTGGATTCTGATATATCAAAATTAGAATATGTAATCGAATTTGTACGAAAATGGTTGTCCTGATTTTTATGAAAGAATATAGATCTCTGTGAAAGTAATGAGTAGAGTTAATGATTATTGAATTAGAATTGAAAAATGTACAGTGTAACATATTAATTGTGAACTTAAACATTTCTCGGATATTACCTACCCGTTAAAATTTCACAAGTAATATTTTGTACAAATGAAATTTATTACAGTCTTTATGAAAATATATGTATGTATATTTTCTTCAGATGTAATCATGGATTTAATGAGTTAATGTTAAATTAAACTCATTCGAATTATAGTTGGATTAGAAATGAATAATTCCTAAGACTTTAGAATTTATATAATCTTCGCAGAGTAATTCTTCAATGTAAATGATATATCTCGGTGAATGATGTTGATGCTTATGGGATTCTTGTGAACTTCACAAGGTACGAATGATGTTTTCTAGAAAGTTTCAAGTATATCGAAAATGAAAGTGTGAAACCAAACATGTCCTCGAACAATACACTTGATTTATTTTGAAATGGAATCTATTGAGTTGAAGCAGAGATTAACGATTGTTAAGTTGTTAACGAAGGGTGTACATTATAGCATATTAGTAATATGAATTAACCGAGTATTATCTACTCTTTAAAATTCACACGTAATAGCTTAGTACGAAAAAATATATTGTGGTTTAAAAATTCATATATATATAATATACATATAAATTCTTCAGAGGGAATGAGTTAATACTTCATAACTCGTTGATACAATATGCTCGTTGTTGATTTGTGATGATGTCGGCGATTATGGAACTGGCGGAGCTTGTGATGTTGTATGTGCTGCTGGTGCTGGTGATGCTGACGGTACTGCTAGTGCTGCTTGTATAACAAGTCTATTTTGTAACGCACGCACCATTCTTGTCAGGGTTTCTATTCTCCCCTTTATCATCTCTATCCATCCACTCATCTTGATTTACGGTTATGATTAGAATAAATAATCTCTAAAATTTAGAGATTACATAATCACCGTAGAATATTTCTCCGATGAAGTTATGAATCATTACTTCATCATTTATTGTTGTTGGTACTCCTTGGTATCTATGGTTCGTATGACGTTGATGCTCGAGGTACAGATTGTGATGTTGAGGTGTGGGATGCGGATGTTGCTGTTGGTGGTAATGGTACTGTTGGTGTTGATGCGGGTGGTGCAGTTGGTGTTTGTGGGGCTTTTGATGCTTGTAAGTTCTGCATCATATTCTCCAAAGCCACCACTCTAGCGCGAAGCTCGTTTTCTTCTTCTAGTACACCGGAATGATTGGCGGTTGAGACGAGCGGATGAATAAGATTTAGAATTTGAGATAGTATATAATCGTGATGAGATACTCTGGAAACGAGAGAGAAAATGGTGTTTCGGACTGGTTTGCCGGTAAGTGCTTCAGGTTCTTCGCCCAGAGGGAAATGTGGTGGATGGAAGGGATCACCTTCTTCTTGTCTCCAATGATTAAATAGATTACGAACCCATCCTCAATTCATCCAGAATAGATGATGGCTAATTAGTTGATCCATTCCGGTCACACTACTTTCGGAGCTCGAGTAGAAATCCATATCGGAATAGCTGTTGGAATCCAAGGAATTTGAACTAGATACGGGATCCATCTTGTATAATTAGGGAAATGATTTTTGATATGAAATAGATTATAGGATTTAGATTGGTATTCTTCAATACATAATTTACATATGTATATATAATACCAAATCCCATAAATTACGGAGGAATCTTCAGAAGATGTCAGGCAAAGTTTACAGTAACAGATATGCTAAGATATGAATTCGTCTGTACAATATCTATGAAATAAATGCAGTAAGACGTGTCTAGACTTAAGAATGATAAGCAAGTAATTTTCAACAAGAAATGATAAGTAAAATTTTTAACATGCAGACATGGTCAAAGTCCAGACTCACTAATGCATCCTAACAATATCCGGTTAGACACACTAATGCAATTTCTGGTTCGCTACTGACCAATGCTCTGATATCATATGTGATGACCCGTCCAAATCCATATGGACGAATACAATAACATCTGGTCTCATCGCAAGGTATTGACCTCTATATGATACGTTTTGCAAACATTGCATTCTTTTGTAAAGGTACACTATCAATTGAATATATATATCCAAGGTTTTCGACATCTGATGATTTCTACGTATAGACAATCACCGTAAATAATAGTTTTTAACAATACATCCGTTGACAATACATTCAAAATAAGATACATGGTGATGATTTTGTGAATGCAAAGTTTTCTCGAATAAAGCATGTATGACCCTATGCACATAGCTTGTGTGACATATAAGCAAACAACGGAAGACTTCTAGGGACTTGAGAATAAACATGCTTAAAAGTGTCAACACAAAGGTTGGTAAGTTCATAGTTTTAATATTGCGCATAATCTATATATAAAGGTGGATCACATGATTTCAGTTATTTCATCCAAAACGTTTATCAAAATATTCTACGAAATTAAGCACCCTGGTAACTAAACTTAACGTATATATAATAATTACCCCTGTTTTAACATACATGCAAACCAACGTGTACTAAACTCAAATAGCATACATCCGCTTTATAGTTCAGGCTAGGGTCTCTATACCTGGAACGGATGGGGATGTCAAGACATATGGATCCATATACAACTATTCACGCCCACCAATTCTTATAACCGGCAGTTACTAGTTACCAAAGCTAAGGGATTTTCGGTTCAAACTCAGTGTAGAATTTAATATGTACTTGTGTCCATTGCGTTTAAAATAAATTCTATGTATTCTTAGCCCAAAAATATAGATTGCAAAAGCAATTAAAAAGGGAGCATATGAAACTCACGTATCAATATTGTGATTCAATATTGCAGGATAAGTACGTAGACGCAATGGAAATGATAAACGCTAGGTTAGCCTTACGTTCAATACCCCCGAACAATAACCATAACCTCCATAGGTATAATGTAACAACCCAACCCAATATACAATCGAACACGTGTAATAATTTTTTTTTATTTTAGAAGAGTGCGCCACGCGCACCACCTCAGGGTGCGCGGTGCGCACAAGCCCCATTTCAGTTCTGTCCGGTTGTGTCAATTTTCAAATAAAGATCTCCCACTTCCCGTCATATTTAGACGAAACGCTTTTCACAACATGTTATAATGGTTAAAACTCACACGATTCAATAATAAAATAAGTTTTAAAAAACGAGGCCCACATCGGCCGTTTTACGAGTTTCATACAAAAGTTCGAGTTTCGACCACACTAGTTTAAATTCCAAACGACACTATGAGCATGGTATTCGGGGTTAAACTACCCAAATCTCGGTCAAACTCCACAAGCTATCACATCCCAAAAGCATCCCCTAAACAATAAGCAGGATCTCTAATCCAATCGAAAGCCCTTACCCTTGTCAACGCCGGAGCCTATAAAAAGATAAACAACGAGAGGGTAAGCAAAGCTTAGTGAATGCAATAATTATACCCATATATATATAATATACCTACTTGCAATCACTTACACAATTACTGCATACACGCTAGTAATACAATTAGCATACCATCACAAGTACAAAGCTAATACTCTCCAACAAACCCCTATTAGCGTAATCAATAACATATAATCGACATAATATAATATGCTACAAAACAATACACAACCATGGTTAACCATTCTCGCGTCATGGTGCTACTGGCTCTTTGGTTCACACCATACGCATTTGTCATGATGCTACCGGCTCTTTGCTTCACATTACAACTTGAGTCATACTCATGCTAGAGTGCTACCGACTCTTTGGTTCACACCCTAACAACGCTAAGGTGCTACCGGCTCTTTGGTTCACACCCTAACAAATCGTGCTATAGCACTACTGGCTCTTTGGTTCACACTATAACACACGTACTATGATGCTACCTGCTCTTTGGTTCACATCATAGCACGCTCGCACATACTATGGCACTACCGGCTCTTTGGTTCATACCATAGCATACAAATAAATACATTACATACATATGCATATAATCATTCCACTCACCTTAACGATTTTTGGTGACGATTTATACCTCCACAAGCTTCGAAGCAAGGTACCTAATATAATAAGTACTCGATCAACAAACAAACTTGTTGGACTAAATACCAATACTTCACTCATGTGCATTTAATGACTTAAATGCATTAAATGCCCCATTTTCACCAAAACCGCCCTTAAGGGTCAAGACCATCATTAATCACTTAAAAGCTAGTGATTAAGGTCCAACAACACTAACTATTACACAATTTGGGTATTTCATACCCATATTTCCCAATTAGGTCAATCATTAGCCCTTAGACTAATTTAAAGTCAACACACCCATTTCGGGTCATCCACTAACCCATCTAATACCCATTTACTAATTTACTAGGTGTGCTAGTGATTATCTAACCAATTAGGACACATAAACATCAATTTACACTTTGAAACCATAGGTTAGTTACCATTGAGTCTTCATGACTCCATCTTACCCAAAAACACCCAAAATCATTAAATATGGGTTTTATGTTCATCACTATCCCAAACCCTAACCCTAACCCTTACACAAAATCAAAGTAAGGAAATTAAAGTTAGAACATACCACTACAACCACAACGTAGCTAGAGAGGAGATGACCAACTTTATAACTCGAGCTAAGACTCAAAACTAGCTCCTTCTTCCTTTGCTTGAGCTTTCTCACACAAGAATCTCACACACACACTCTCTCTCTCTCTAAAATTAAAGTGAAGAAGATAAGGTTGTTGAAAATGGAGTGAATGATACTCCACAAACTGACCTACTGGCCTTTAACTCGTCCATAGGTGAAATTACCAAAATACCTATCAAAATATCTGAATAAAAGAGATGAATCCGGCTACAGTAGAGAGTGCGCTATGCGCACTCTTAGATGTGCGCTGAGCGCACTCAGCCCAGCTCAGCTTCTGACTTCTGTTCAACTGGACAACCCATCCCACACTTTATGTACTCAATTTACACTGCTGTACAATGAAGATTAGGGTCTTACAACTCTCCCCCACTTGAATCGGAGCGCGTCCTCGCGATCCAAGCCGCATGACAAGAGGAAAGATAAACCAACACAAAATCTTCGGGCTCCCAAGTAAACTCGGAACCTTTACTACGACGCCATTGAACTTTAAAAGTTCTCACTTCTTTATTTCTCAGCCTTTTGACCTTCTCATCGAGTATAGCAATCGGCTCCTCAATATATTCTAACTTATTGTTTAGCTCAATCTCGTCTAACGGCGCCCAAGAAGAATTATCCGCAAGACACTTACGGAGATGGGAAACATGAAATGTATTATAGATCCCCGCAAGTTCTTTGGGTAATTCCAAGCGATACGCAACTTCACCAACACGAGCTAGAATTTTAAATGGCCAAATAAACCGAGGAGCTAACTTTTCCCGTTTTCAAAATCGAATAACACCTTTCCATGGCGAAACCTTAAGCATCACCATGTCACCTTCTTGAAATTCGATCATTCGTCTACGCTTGTCGGCATACGACTTTTGTCTATCTTGCGCCTTTTTCAAATGATCCCGAATCATATCAATCTTGTTATTCATTTCTAAGACCAAAATGGTTCTCCCGATTTCTTTTTGACCGACTTCACCCCAACAAATCAGAGTTCAACACCTCTGCCCATAAAGCATCTCGTAAGGTGGCATCCCAATACTAGTATGATAACTATTATTGTACGAGAATTCCACCAAAGGCAAGTGCTCATCCCAACTACCACCGAAATCAATAATACACGCCCGTAACATATCCTCCAAAGTTTGATTCGTACGTTTGGTTTGACGTTCATTTGAGGATGATACGCCGTGCTCAATTTCAATTGCGTGCCCATATCTTCATGAAAGTTTTCCCAAAATCGAGATATGAAACGGGTATCTCGATCCGAAAAAATAGATATAGGAACCCCATGTCGAGTGACTACTTCCTTGATAAACAATTTAGCCAAGGTCTCCGACGATATCGCTTCCCGAATGGGAAGAAACAAAGCACTTTTCGTCAATCGGTCAACTATCACCCAAATTGAATCAAATTGGGTTCTCGCCATTTTAGGTAACTTTGTAATAAAATCCATGGTAATATGCTCCTATTTCCACTTTGGGATTTCTAACGGTTGTAACTTACCATACAGCTTTTGATGCTCGGCTTTAACTTGCAAGCACGTGACGCATTGCTCAACATACTTAACAACATCGCGTTTCATGCCCGGCCACCAATACTCTCTCCTCAAATCAAGATACATTTTCGTTGCGCCGAGATGAATGGAATACTTTGACTTATGTGCTTCATCAAGTAGCACTCGTCGATAATCCCCCATCTTAGGCACCCACACTCTTCCTTGAAAAGACAACAAACCACGCGAACCCATAGTAATGAATTCCGATTGCCCCACAATTCGTTCCACATGCTTGTTGTGAACGTAAGCTTCAATTTGAATTACACCAAGTTTTTCAAGAAAATCGTTAGTAATAATCATACGTAACGCCGGGTGGTGACTCTTTCGACTTAACTCATCCGCGACCACATTCGCCTTGCCCGGATGATAAAGTATTTCACAATCATAATCTTTTACCACATCCATCCACCTACGTTAATGATAATTCAAATCTCTTTGATCGAAAAGATGTTTCAAACTCTTGTGATCCGAATAAATTGTACACTTGACACCATACAAGTAATGGCGCCAAATTTTCAACGCATGCACAATCGCTGCCAACTCAAGATCATGAGTCGGATATCTCGTTTCATGTTCCTTTAATTGTCGAGAGGCATAAGCGATGACTTTACCCCTTCGCATCAGAACACACCCGAGCCCATTTAACGAAGCATCACAATAAACCGTCATGTCTTCTACACCTTCCGGCAACACTAACACCGGAGCTTGACATAACTTCTCTTTTAACAATTGAAAAGCAATTTCTTGCTCGTTCTCCCAATTAAATCTTGTGTTCTTTCTCGTCAATTTCGTCAATGGAGAAGCGGTCTTGGAAAAGTCTTAGATAAACCGACGATAATAACAGGCCAATCCGTGAAAACTTAGGATTTCCGTAGGCGTAGTCGGTCGTCTCCAACTCTTCACCGTCTCTATCTTCCCCGGATCTACTTGAATACCATTTGCGTTCACAATATGGCCAAGGAATTGAACTTCCCTTAGCCAAAATTCACATTTGGAGAATTTAGCATACAACTTCTCCTTCCGCAACGTCTTTAACACGCACCGTAAATGATGTTCATGTTCCTTCATACTCCTCAAATAGACAAGTATGTCGTCGATGAACACAATTACCGACTTGTCCAACATAGGTTGGCACACTCGGTTCATAAGGTCCATGAATGTCGCCGGTGCATTCGTAAGACCAAAAGGCATAACTATGAATTCAAAATGCCCATAGCGCGTTCGAAAAGCCGTTTTCTCGATGTCTTCCTCACGGACCCGCATTTGGTGATAGCCGGACCGTAGGTCGATTTTTGAGAAATATGTTGCACCTTGGAGTTGGTCAAACAAATCGTCAATCCTAGACAATGGATAACGATTCTTGATCGTCACTTTGTTCAACTCCCGATAATCGATGCACATCCGCATACTACCATCCTTCTTCTTCACGAATAAAACCGGATAGCCCCTTGGCGAAGCACTCGGTCGAATGAAACCCTTCTCAAGGAACTCTTGGGTTTGATTTAACAACTCTTGAATTTCCATTGGCGCTAAACGATAAGGAGTTTTAGCAATGGGGGTAGCCCCCGGAACCAACTCAATGCGAAATTCAACTTGTCGTTCCGCCGGAACACCCGGTAACTCATCCGAAAAAACTTCTTCAAACTTATTTACCACCGGAATTTCACGAATGGGTGGTGGCTCATCACGAGTATCAACAACATGGGCAAGAAAAGCCATGCCACCACTAACAAGGAAACGACGTGCTCGTGCAAAAGTGCATATCAGCACAAGTCTTCTTCGTTTATCGCCATGAATAATTAACTCTCCCCCACTAGGGGTCTTCACTCGAATAGATTTTTCATGGCATGCAATATCGGCTCTATTATGATCGAGCCAATCCATACCAACAACGATATCGAAATCACCCAAAGTCATCGGGATGAGATCGATTTTAAAGTTTTTGACACCAAACACAACATTACAATCTTTACACACATCAACCACTAGCACCGTCTTGCCATCCGCTATTTCAACTTCTACCGGACGACTTAACTTAGCTAATAGTTTATTAAGTTTAGGCACAAATTTTGGTGACACAAACGACAAGTTTGCACCACTATCAAAGAGTATCCTTGCCGGATTGGAATTAACCATGAAAGTACCTGAGATAACTTCGCTAGATTGCTTGGCTTCCTCATTGGTCATCAAATAATTTCGACCCCTAGCCGTACCCACCGCCTTCTCTAGTCGCTTAACATTATCGTTGCGCAATTCGGGACACTCCGGCCTCTTGTGCCCCTCTTTGTTACAATTAAAACAAACAATTTTGTTGGAAGATGAGTTCGTACAATCACGGGCCAAGTGCCCTTGTCGGCCACAATTGTAGCATGTGGGCCCAAAACTCTTAGAAGCCCCCTTTTTCGCACTACCGACGCTCTCGGTCACACTCTTGTTCTTCTTGTTCGAGTGGCTAGTAGCTTCAAATTTTCATTTGCCAAAGGTGAAGTCACTCTTTCTTGGAGCAAGCGACTCAAAACCCTTAGGATATCAAATAGCTCATCAAAAATCTTCGCCGAATTCCTACTAATCCTTTCTTGATAGTTATCATTCAAGGTTCGGTAGAAATCTTCTTTCAACATATGATCGTTCCCGTCATACTCCGGGAAAATTGGGTCTTTGATAAGAAAGTAGACTTGAGAGTGTTCAAATCCATTGACCCTTGCCTTAAAGTACGTAACTCGTCCTTAAGCTTTGAAAGATCGGTCGAAGTTCGGTATTCCTTGAAAAATTCTTCTTTAAACTCGTCCCACGTCAAACTCATACTTTGTTCTTCGCCATAAAGTCGGATTTTCGCGTCCCACCACAACTTGGCATCACCCCTCATCATGCTACTACTAAACCTCGTCTTTTTATCGAGAGGGCACTCACTAGTACGGAAAGCCCCCTCCGTATCGGAGATCCATCGAGCACTCTTGAGTGGGTCTCGTTCACCTTCAAAGGTGGGAGGTTGAGCATCTTTGAAGTTTTTATAGTGGAAGTCTCGCCTCCCCGCGTTATCCTCTTTAAGAACAATTCTATCTTGTTCCTTAACTAGATTGACTACTTGTTCGTCAATCGAATCCAAAAACATCTTCTTAACATCCTCTAAGAAGGCCTCATGACGCCTTTGCATAATGGCCTCAACCTTGGCCATAAACTCAACATCCTCGCTCGAACCCCCTTCATTGGTCTCGGGTCCGTTTCTCGTCTTCATACTATAAAACTGAAAAGGTTAAGCAACGAACGAGAAAACTTAACACATATGTATATACATATACACCACACTACCCCATCTTGCTCAACAATCGTCGTACATCGCTTGTTTGACACGATTTGAACCCGTAACAATGGTAGCTAATCATTGTTACGCGAGCATGTCGCATTAACTTGCTAGTACAACGTCTATCTCGCTTGATGATTGCTAACACAACACAAAACAATTAGCGCAAGGTTAGTTCACCTAAACCTAAGCCCTAATCAACTCCCGGTCTGACCCGTCTCCTACAAGTCCCGCATAAAGCGCATACACAATTAAATCTAAGTCTAGGCACCTATCTCAAGTCGCCTAAATCCCTTAGACCATGCTCTGATACCACTTGTAACAACCCAACCCAATATACAATCGAACACGTGTAATAATTTTTTTTTATTTCAGAAGAGTGCGCCACGCGCACCACCTCAGGGTACGCGGCGCACAGGCCCCATTTCAGTTCTGTCCGGTTTTGTCAATTTTCAAATAAAGATCTCCCACTTCCCGACATATTTAGACGAAACGCTTTTCACAACATGTTATAATGGTTTAAACTCACATGATTCAATAATAAAATAATTTTTACAAAACGGGGCTGATAATGCTAAAAACGAACATATATTTCATAGCATTATTCCTCAAGAAAGACAAGCTTTTAGTTGCAATTGTTCTATTTACAAGTGATATTCGTTTAAATAATAAAAGGTGAAGACAAAAGACAGATTCGACGAATTGAAGACGCAAACGACCAAAAAGCTCAAAAGTACAAAAGACAATAAAAAAGGTTCCAATTATTGACAAGAAACGTCTCGAAATTACAAGAGTACAAGATTCAAAACGCAAAGTACAAGATATTAAATTGTACGCAAGGACGTTCGAAAATCCGGAAACGGGACCAGAGTCAACTCTCAACGCTCGACGCAACGGACTAAAAATTACAAGTCAACTATGCACATAAATATAATATAATATTTAAATAATTCTTATAATTATTTATATATTATAATAAATAATAAAAACCGTCGGCAAGAAAGACTCCAAACTGGACTGAGCTGTAATTTCAATCTCCGCGACTCGCGGAGTTTGAAGGCCAAAAATGCCGCGAGTCGCGGAGCCCCAAGTTTTGAAAGTCCCTATAAAAGCAACCGAATTCTGAGCATTTTTCATCATCTATCTTTCTCTTCTCTCATTTCATACGTAAAATTTATATTTATAATTTATATTTTAATTTTAATTTTAATTATAATTCTAATAATAAGGGTATGTTAGCGAATGTTGTAAGGGTGTAAGTCGAAATTCTGTCCGTGTAATGCTACGCTATTTTTAATCATTGTAAGTTATGTTCAACCTTTTTACATTAATGTCTCGTAGCTAAGTTATTATTATGCTTATTTAATCTGAAGTAATCATGATGTTGGACTAATTACTAAAATTGGGTAATTGGGCTTTGTACCATAATTGGGGTTTGGACAAAAGAACGACACTTGTGGAAATTAGACTATGGGCTATTAATGGGTTTTATATTAACTAAAAAATACCTTGTTAATTTAATATACAAACTTATAATTCGACGTATTTATATATAACCACATACGCTTGACTGGGTACGGTGGGCGGGATATCTATAAATACCAATAATTATTCATTTTACCGGATACGGAACTGGATTAATAAGTTAATAGACTTGTTGAAACAGGGGTGAATTACATTCAAGGGTAATTGGTGTAATTGTTAACAAAGTAGTAAAACCTTGGTTTACACGCAGTCGATAA
This sequence comes from Rutidosis leptorrhynchoides, assembly GCF_046630445.1. NCBI lineage: Eukaryota > Viridiplantae > Streptophyta > Magnoliopsida > Asterales > Asteraceae > Rutidosis > Rutidosis leptorrhynchoides. The sequence goes on along the minus strand of NC_092333.1, from coordinate 33,871,498 downwards.
CCTGGTGTATTCATTAAACAAAGTATTAAAACCTTGTTACAATTCGAATCCCCAATTAGTTGGAATATTTGACTTCGGGAATAAGAATAATTTGACGAAGGCTTTCGCTCTTTATATTTATGACTGATGGACTATTATGGACAAATTCGTATGGACATATTAAATAATCCAGGACAAAGGACAATTAACCCATGGGCATAAAACTAAAATCAACACGTCAAACATCATGATTACGGAAGTCTAAATAAGCATAATTCTTTTATTTCATATTTAATTTCCTTTATTTTATATTTAATTGCACTTCTAATTATCGCATTTTTATTGTTATTTTATTTAATTACACTTTTAATTATCGTACTTTTTAATTATCGCAAGTTTATTTTATCGCACTTTTATTATTCGCAATTTCATTATCGTTATTTACTTTATGCTTTAATTTAAGTCTTGTATTTATTTTTAATATTTTACATTTGGTTTTAACTGCGACTAAAGTTTTAAAATTGACAAACCGATCATTAAACGGTAAAAACCCCCCTTTATAATAATAATATTACTTATATATATATATTTGTATTTTTATAAAAGTAAACTAATATAGCGTTAAGCTTTGTTTAAAAAGATTCCCTGTGGAACGAACCGGACTTACTAAAAACTACAATACTGTACGATTAGGTACACTGCCTATAAGTGTTGTAGCAAGGTTTAAGTATATCCATTCTATAAATAATTAAATATCTTGTGTAAAATTGTATCGTATTTAATAGTATTTTCTGTAAAAATATAAGCTATTTTATATACTACTCTGCTAAAACATCAAGTATTTTTGGCGCCGCTGCCGGGGAATCTCTTAAAAGCCGGATGCGCAACGCTAATATAGAAAAAAAAAAAGATTTTTATTTTACTTTTATTAAAATTCGTTTTTATAAAAGTACGTTTTAAATATTCGAAAATATAAAAAGAAAAACAAAAAAATTTATGTATTTTTAAGATTTTGTTAAATATTTAAGTTTTATAAAGTTTCTTTATTTTTATATAAGTTTTATTTAAGTATTTTGTTTTTATTTAAAAACATATAAAAAAATATATATATAAATCTAGTTTTAAGATTTTTATTTATAAAACTATAAAGTAATTCTATTTTTATTTAAGTTTTAAATATAAGTTTTTATTATACACATATTTTTTTTTATAAACAGAAAAATTAAAAACAGAAAATAAAAAAAAAAATAAATAAATAAAGAAAAACGCGTCGAATTTAAATAAGCTGTCATCTGAATTTCTGAACCCCGCGACTCGCGGGGTTTGCTGCATTGATTACCGCGACGCGCGGAGGGGACCTGACACCAACAGGAAGCCCTAATCCTGCATTTATTACAGAGTATTATTAATTATTATTAATTAATTTGTAATTAGGGTTAAATATTTAATTAATTTAGTATTTAATTTAAGTTTTAATTAATTTGTATATTTAGTTAAATTAGTTTTATTAAATTGTAAAATTAATAGTTTAATAAAATAAATAATATAAAAATAATATTTTTATAAAAATTTTAATTTTTACAACTTTTTGTATATTTTTATATTTTATCCCTTTTTAATTGTTTTAGCGTAATATTTGTATTTTTAGCTCATATTTAATTCATAATTTTTGCCATAGTTATTTCTACTTCTAGATTTTTAGGCTTTGCCGTAGAATTCCTTAAGTGCTTTTTCTTTAGACTAAGATTTAGGTGCTTTAGAATTTTGCGACGCCTTTTTAAGTTTTAGTTTCTTTTTAAGTTATTTTCATTTGGAATTTAGTTTTCCTGTAAGCTTTAATATTTTTAGACACCTTTTACCTATGTATCAATTATCATTCCAATTAGTAATCTCAATTTGCGATTATAATTTTAAGTTAGTTGTAGTAATAAGGTTAGGTTAGTCAAGTACTTTTAAGTTTTATAAGTTTCTTTAATTTTTCCGTCACCTTTTATTTTTCAACCATTTTTCTTTTTCAACCTTTTTCCGACGAACTCTTTTTCTTTCTTATTTCTCGCTATTCTAATTTTAGGACATAAATTTTTATTCTACTTCTTATCTAAATTTCTTAAAATTACGAAAATTTATTTTAAGTGGTTAAATTAATAGACATCAAAAATTTTCTGGTTCATAGTAATAGTTGGATTTGTACGTGGACCGGGTTATTGGAGCCAAACAGTCCTCAATTATATTGAGACCAAACGAATCCTGCCCCTCTGCTGCATCTTTTGGCTATTCGAAACGTGGGCAAAATCAGAAAAGTCTATTGATTGGATAACTTATTATAATTTTTCTTTCCTTTTAAAAACTAATAGGATATTCAGTGAATGCACCGAGCAAGACGTTCACCACCTTTTGTACGTTCACCACCTGTAACTAGATCAAGACATTTAGCAAATAAAACTGCCGTTGATTTTTCTTTAGAATCGTCATCCAGTCGACCAAGTACTTCAGTTCAAATTTCCGATAATCCATTTTTTGAACCCGACCTCACAATTGAGAATCCGGAGAATATTTAGGAACGGTTTGTAGATCCTGAACCACTAAACTTTCCTCCGGAACCACCAATCATTCAAACAGAGATTGTTGAGGAACGAACCATTAAATCAGAATCCTCTAGTGATTCCGATTCAACAAATTCAATTATGGAGAATCTGGAACCTTTAAGTATGGAAGACCGAATGAGAGCTAAACGCACTGGCCAAGGTCACGCAATTACTCATCCAGATATTAATGCGCCAGATTATGAAATCAAAGGACAAATTCTACACATGGTGACTAATCAATGCCAATTTAGTGGTGCGCCGAAGGAAGATCCAAATGAACATCTACGTACCTTTAATAGGATCTGCACACTATTTAAAATCCGAGAAGTGGAGGATGAGCAGATATATCTCATGTTATTTCCCTGGACTTTAAAGGGAGAAGCCAAAGATTGGTTGGAATCATTACCTGAAGGGGCGATCGATACATGGGATGTTTTAGTTGACAAATTTCTTAAACAATTCTTTCCTGCATCTAAAGCCGTAAGACTTCAAGCAGAAATTGTTACATTCACACAGAAACCAAATGAAACTCTATATGAGGCGTGGACAAGATATGGAAAGTTGTTAAGAGGATGTCCGCAACATGGTTTAGACACCTGTCAAATAGTACAAATATTCTACCAAGGATGCAACATCACTACAAGGAAAGACATAGATATAGCAGCTGGTGGTTCTATTATGAAGAAAACCGAAACTGATGCTTACAAAATTATTGATAACACTGCTTCCCACTCACATGAGTGGCACCAAGAAAAAGATATCGTTAGATCATCTAAAGCAGCTAGAGCCGATTCTAGCCATGACTTAGATTCCATTTCCGCAAAGATAGATGCTGTGGAGAGACGAATAGAAAAGATGACTAAAGATATTCACTCAATACGAATTAGTTGTGAGCAGTGTGGAGGACCACATTTGACAAAAGATTGTCTCAGTATTGAATTAACAATGGAACAAAGAGAGAATATTTCATACATAAACCAAAGGCCTGGAAATAATTATCAGAATAATTATCAACCGCCAAGACCAATTTACAATCAAAACCAGAATTATAACCGAAATATTCCATACAACAACCAACAAGGTCCTAGCAATCAACAAGTATCCAATAATACTTACAATCAGCAAAGACCTAATTTTCAAAACAAGCCACCACAACAAACCGATGATAAAAAGCCAAATTTAGAAGATATGATGACGAAGCTAGTTGAAACTCAAACGCAGTTTTTTACATCTCAGAAACAAACCAATGAACAAAATGCTCAAGCATTTAGAAATCAACAAGCTTCTATTCAAAATCTGGAACAAGAAGTAAGTAACCTAGCAAGGTTAATAGGTGAAAGAAAACCAGGAAGTCTACCTAGTGATACAAATGCCAACCCCCGGAATGAAACAGCTAAAGCCATTACCACAAGAAGTGGTACAACACTTAAACCACCTGAAATACCTGTAACTTCTGATGAAGCTATTCCTACTCCACAAGAACCACAACCTGATCAAGATAAGGAAAAAGAACCGGTAGTTGAAAAGGTTAATGAAGATAACACAGTTAAGGCTAAACCTTATGTTAAACCATACCAACCACCACTTCCTTACCCGAGTAAAATGAAGAAAGAGAAACTTGAAGCCGAGCAATCCAAATTCTTGGATATGTTTAAACAGATAAATGTAAATCTTCCTTTCATTGATGTGATTTCAGGAATGCCTAGATATGCTAAATTCTTGAAAGATCTAATTTCAAATAGAAAGAAAATGAAAGAACTCTCGGCTGTTACTATGAATGCTAATTGTTCAGCAGTGCTGTTGAATAAGATACCAGAAAAACTATCTGATCCAGGAAGTTTCACAATTCCATGTTTTCTGGGAAGTCTTAGTTCAATAGAAGCATTGGCAGACTTAGGTGCTAGTATAAATTTAATGCCATATTCACTATATGCTAAACTAGACCTTGGAGAATTGAAACCAACCAGAATAAGCATACAACTAGCCGATAGATCAATAAAATATCCTGGAGGGATAATGGAGAACATGCTAGTTAAAGTTGGTACTTTAGTATTTCCAGTAGATTTTGTTGTTCTGGACATGGAAGAAGATTCTCAAGTTCCTCTCATATTAGGAAGACCATTCTTAAACACGGCTAAAGCAATGATAGACGTGTTCGGTAAGAAATTGACCCTAAGTATAGAGGATGAGAGTGTTACCTTTTCAGTTGATAGAGCAATGCAACAACCGCAATCTGCAGATGATACATGTTATTATATTCAAACTATAGATGCGCATGCAGAATTATTAGAAGAATTTCTAGAATTACAAGGAACAGGAGAATGTTCTTTAGGAGAAGGTAATGAACCAATTGATGAAGCTGAAATGTTAGCTACACTTATAGCTAATGGATATGAACCAACAACAGAAGAAATTCAAATGCTAAAAGAAGAAGACAAATATCGATATAAATCATCGATAGAAGAACCTCCGAAATTAGAGTTAAAGCCACTTCCAAACCATTTGGAATACGCTTATTTACATGGTGAATCTGAATTACCTGTAATAATATCGTCTTATCTTACTGAAAATGAGAAATCACAACTCATTTCTGTGTTGAAAGCTCATAAACCAGCCATTGCATGGAAGATTCATGATATTAAAGGAATAAGTCCTTCGTATTGTACACATAAAATCCTTATGGAAGAAGGTCATAAAACGTATATGCAACGCCAACGAAGACTAAATCCTAATATGCAAGATGTAGTTAAGAAAGAGATTATTAAACTGCTAGATGCAGGTTTAATTTATCCAATTTCTGATAGTCCATGGGTAAGCCCAGTTCAATGCGTGCCTAAGAAGGGTGGCATGACTGTCATTACAAATGAGAAAAATGAGCTTATTCCTACTAGGACTGTAACAGGATGGCATGTATGTATTGATTATAGAAAATTAAATGACGCCACCAGAAAAGATCACTTTCCCTTACCTTTCATAGATCAAATGTTGGAAAGATTAGCCGGAAATAGTTACTATTGTTTTCTAGATGGATTTTCCGGATATTTTCAAATTCCAATAGCACCCGAAGATCAAGAGAAAACCACATTCACGTGCCCTTATGGTACTTTTGCTTACAAACGCATGCCATTTGGACTTTGCAATGCCCCTGCAACCTTTCAAAGGTGTATGATGGCGATTTTTCACGACATGATAGAAGAATGCATGGAAGTTTTCATGGATGACTTTTCAGTCTTCGGTGATACATTTGAATCATGTCTAGTTAATCTGGAACGAATGCTTCTTAGATGCGAACAATCAAATCTAGTACTTAATTGGGAGAAATGCCATTTCATGGTTAAAGAAGGCATCGTTCTTGGACATAAAATTTCAAAAGAAGGAATTGAAGTGGATAGAGCTAAAGTAGATATAATTGCTAAACTTCCACATCCCACCAATGTTAGAGGAGTTAGGAGTTTTCTAGGGCATGCCGGTTTTTACCGACGTTTCATAAAAGATTTTTCTAAAATTGCCACTCCTATGAATAAACTCCTAGAAAAGGATGCTCCATTCATCTTTTCAGATGAGTGTATCAAATCTTTTAATATTCTTAAAGAGAAACTCACTAATGCACCAATCATGATAACACCAAATTGGAATCTACCATTTGAACTAATGTGCGATGCAAGTGATTTTGCAATGGGAGCCGTTTTAGGACAAAGGATTGAAAAACGATTTCAACCTATATATTATGCTAGTAAGACGTTACAAGGAGCACAAACAAACTATACAACTACTGAAAAAGAACTCCTTGCTATTGTCTTTGCTTTTGACAAATTTCGATCATATCTCGTTCTAGCAAAAACGGTGGTCTATACCGATCATTCTGCTCTTAGATACCTATTTTCAAAACAAGATGCTAAACCAAGATTAATCCGTTGGATCTTACTCTTACAAGAGTTTGATATTGAAATCCGAGATAAAAGAGGAGCAGAAAATCTCGCCGCTGATCATCTTTCTCGTCTTGAAAATCCCGAATTAGAAGTTCTAAATGAATCGGCCATACAAGACAACTTTCCTGATGAATATCTATTGAAGATAGATTATAAAGAAATCCCATGGTTTGCAGACTATGCAAACTACTTAGTTTGTGGATTCCTTGAAAAAGGATTATCGTACCAAAGACGAAAGAAATTCTTCAGTGATATAAAACACTATTTTTGGGAAGATCCACATCTGTTTAAAAGTTGTCCCGATGGAATAATACGCCGATGTGTATTTGGAGATGAAGCTAGTAAAATTTTAAACCATTGTCACACAGGACCAACTGGAGGGCATTATGGGCCTCAACTAACAGCAAGAAAAGCTTATGATGCTGGATTCTATTGGCCTACAATTTACAAAGACGCACACCTTCTTTGCAAATCCTGTGATGCTTGTCAAAGGGCCGGAAAAATAAGTCAACGTGATGAAATGCCACAAAATGTCATCCAAGTATGTGAAGTATTTGACATTTGGGGTATTGACTTTATGGGTCCATTTCCAAAATCTCATAATAATCTATATATACTCGTAGCCATTGATTATGTATCTAAATGGGCTGAAGCACAAGCTCTCCCAACTAACGATGCACGAGTTGTAGTCAACTTTTTAAAACGTCTTTTTGCAAGGTTTGGAACACCGAAAGCTTTAATAAGTGATCGGGGTACTCATTTCTGTAATAATCAACTTGAGAAAGTTCTTAAAAGATATGGAGTAACTCATAAAATCTCCACCGCATATCATCCACAAACAAGTGGACAAGTTGAAAATACCAACCGAGCTTTAAAACATATTCTAGAGAAAACCGTAGAATCAAATCCGAAGGAATGGTTCATTAAATTGGAGGATGCACTCTGGGCTTTTAGAACAGCCTACAAAACTCCAATTGGAACCACACCTTTTAGACTTGTTTATGGAAAAGCATGTCATCTTCCAGTAGAAATTGAACACAAAGCATTTTGGGCTTTGAAGACATGTAATCTTGATTTACATGAAGCCGGACATCTACGGTTAAGTCAACTAAACGAATTAGAAGAATTAAGACATGAAGCATACGATAATTCGTTAATCTATAAGGAAAGAATGAAGAAATGGCATGATAAAAGAATCAGAAGTTTAAAAGAATTTAAAGAAGGAGACAGAGTTCTTCTTTTCAATTCACGATTCAAGCTATTTCCTGGAAAATTGAAATCAAGATGGTCTGGACCATTCATAGTCAAAAGAGTTTTCCCATACGGAACGATAGAATTAATAAATTCAAATGGGATTGAATTTAAAGTTAATGGTCACAGAGTTAAACATTACATACATGGTCCGATGGAAGTCGACAACGAAGTTAATCACAATTTCGACACCACAGCTAACTAAGTGTGGGGAGAATCAAGTCTTTAAAGGATAATATGTATTTCTGTTAGAGTTAGATTGTCTGTTTTCGTGTAGTTCTCGAAAATGGAACCCGAATGGTCTTTCCCTAGAAGACCCTAAAGAACTAGTCTTCTCCCCCCATTCTGAATTTTTATTTTTTTTTAGGTTTTTACGAAATGAAGACTGCCTGTGAACTAAACCATGGTCTAATGCTACACGCTTTGATCACTAAACGTAATAATGACATACTACCGAGTGAATTAGTATCAGTAATCAGAGAAAGAATGGACGGAGTTAGAAAAGAATCCAGATGCGAAGATAATAAGTTACAATTTGGTAAAGGAAAATCAAAATCCGCAGCGAAAAGAAGAGCACGACACCTAGAAAGATGTCACAAATGCGGAAAATGGTCACATGGAGGTAAATGTTCAAATAATCAAACCTATTCAAATACCGAATTTGTTACTTTATGCAGAGACGGACCGTTCATATGTTTAGAAGAAAAGACACTGAATGCTCGAGGTTACGCCTATGTAGCCATGGAAAACCAATTAAACCGACTATCTTATGAATGGGATAGATCATATAACTAAGAAATCTCTTTCACAGGTAAGTCTGTACAGTTTTTATTTTATTTTATTTTTAACCTTTTGATAATAAACGCTAATTTGTTCGCTAAAAAGTATTAAATTGGTATTAAATAAAATTAGGTTTGGCGACCGAAACTATTGATATCATTCAAAAATTTATTACATCACTGCGAAATTTAACGTTTATTCTTAAGGTATAAATATCTTTAATCAATCAACCCAAAATATTTCAAAAATTCGTCATGAGTTAAATTAGGTCTTGGAACCGAAATTACTTTACTGAAAAGAGGGGCGCATATTTTTGATAATATTTGATTGATTAAAGTGGGATAAAAAGCCAAAAAGATTTTTAATTTTATTTTTACCATGTTTTTAAAATTAATATTTAAATCTTAAATTAATATTGTAAACTTTGTAAAAACAATATATTTAAAATTGTAAATATTTGAAAAATTAATATAAGTTTGGTATGAATTTATAATATGAATTTTTAAATTAAGTTTGGTGTGAATTTTTAATTTTTAAAATATGAAATTTTAATTTTATGCATTTCAAATTTTAAGTTTGGTGTGAATTTTTAATATTAATTTTGAATTTTATATTTAAATTGTGTGAATTTAAAAACAAAAAAATTTACTTTATCTCATTAAAGTTAAAAATATGATTTTTAAAAATTCGTCGTAAGTTGAAGACTAGGTCTTTAAACCGAAATTGCTTTACCCGAGGGAGGGACGAGAACTTTTATTATCATTATTTTTAATCTTATTGAATTAAAGTATGTCAAAAACATAAAAAAAAAAAAAACCCAAAAATCTTAGCTTTTAAAACAATCGCTACAAAAAGACAAATTTTAAAATTTTGTCGAATGACGGACTAGGACATCGATCCGAAACGACCTCGTCCTAAATAACAAGGGAAAAAAAATTTTAAAATTAATTACTTAATTGTTTTATAAGTTAAAGATTATAAAAAAAAAAAATTAGCAAACTCCGCGACTCGCGGAGTTTGAAGTGTCCAAACACCGCGAGTCGCGGGAGGACCGAAAATCAGAAAAAAAATAAAAAGAGCTGAACGATCAGTCTCAGTCCACACAACCCAAAACTCAAAAACATAGCGAAATAACACTCGAAAAACCCCCCAAAAACACCCCCAAAATCACAATTTTTAACCATTAATCATCAAATCTTTTACTAAAATCATGTTGAGAAGGATGCTATCTAGGAATTACTCAAGAAAAAGGGTAAATTTCTACACCTAAACACCATTTAATCCGAAATTAGTGTTCTTGAGCAATTTTTTCCCCAGTTTTATTTTGATGCTTTTTAGTGTAATTAGGCTTAAATTGTTTATGTATTATGCTTGTATAACCTAGATTGATGCTATTTAACATGATTAGAAGCCTTAAACTTCAAATTTTGAGTAATCTAGGGTTTGTGTTCTTGAGCAAATTTGGGGCTTTTTGATATAAACAGGTTATGGCCGATTTTTGTCATGAATTGTTGCTAAATTAAGTAGTGTAACAAGTTTAGGTAGTTAAATGATCCAAACTTTGAGCCTAAACATGATTTTGAGAATTAAAGTGGACTTTTTCAAGTCTAAAAATTCATGAACTTGATTTTTGAGAGATAATGCCATTTGAAACTTGTTTAATTGCTAGTAATGATTATTTTGACATGTTATTTGAGTTGAATGCTTATGAACTTGGCAAACATTTTCGTATATGCTTATTTGAAAAAGTGTAGATTTGATAAAAATGTGAAAATGAGCTTAAGTTTGATATAAATTGATCATGTCATTGTAATTATTTTGATTGATGATTTTGCTGACACTAATGCATATTTGGATGCACAAAAATTGTGTTTGATGTGTTTTGCAGACTGAAAGGGGTGAATCTTCATTCCAAGCTCGCAATGCTCCTGCTGAGAATGTGGAACAACAGGAGGTGGATAACTACTACAAGCAGGATATACATCATCCGGTCATGACATTTTCTGATATGCACTTGGAAGAGTTGCACCCGAACCTGAGATTTGACAGACTTTGGATAGATTATCCAAAATACCAAAGGGGTTTGCATACTCTTCATTCTAAGGTTGTTGAGGTACCGAGGGTCATAGAATGGGGACCCTTAGAAGCTGTAGAATTGGCCGGGCCAATTAGGGAATTACTTGTACAGAGGTATGGTAATTCTACTTTTAATGACTGGGTACGTTTATTCACCATGCGTAGACCTGTATATAAAGTATGGTGTGAAGAATTGTTGTGTAGTATAGAGTTGAATGATCGGGTAACTAGTTTAACCGATCGATCTTTTATTAGATTTTTGTTAGGCGGTTCGATGCGCCACATGTCTTTACTGGACATGGCTCAGGCTTTACGTATATATACGCCTGAGGAGTTAGCATCTGCCGATTGTAGAGGGTTAATACTAAACGGTAGAAAGATAGATGAAAATTTTGATACACACGGTGTGTGGAGTCAAATGACAAGCCATCACCGTTTTAAAGGGGGAAATTACTCTTATTTGGATATAGATAGAGCCGAATTAAGAGTGATTCATAGGTTTTTAGCTAATTCGATTACACAAAGAGGTAAGAACAAGGAAAAGATAAATGAACAGGATTTGTTTTACCATATGTGTATTCGAGACCCACAAAGCGCTGTAAGTATACCTTATTGTGTGGGTTATTATTTATCAGCTATGGTTAGGGGGATACGACCGCATAGCATAATAGGAGGTGGTATTTTTATTACTTTGATTGGTGAATATCTCGGTGTGGATATAAGTCGGGGGAGATTATTAGTAGAAGAATCAGAACCCCGCGATACTATAGGTTTAAATGTATACCATGGTGCGAAAGTTTTGAAGAGGCCAAATAACGCCGCAGTACAATACCATGGTAGACATCCACAGGTTGAGAGAAACCAACAGCAAGGTAATGTAGGGGGAAATGAGATGCAAGACATGCAAAGGTTTATAGCTTCACATGAGTACGAAAATGCTAGACAGAGAGCATTTGAAGATTGGCAAGTTCATCAGAACCAAATCATAGCTCATTGCCAACATATAGGTAGAAACTATATTCCTACACCGAAACCCATCTTCCCTCCCTGGTCTATAGAGATGCAACCACCGTATCCTAAGTATAACCCTGCCGAAGCATTCTATAGCACCTATGGTTATGCCTGGAACCCCTATTGGTACCAGTATCATCCCTAATCTACTTAGTTTTATTTATTTTGTAATTTGTAATGATTGATACGTTTAATACTTTTGTTAATATTGTAATAGTTTTTATAATTGTCTAACTTTTATTCTTAGATTTTAATAATTTTTGAATGTGGGGTAATATACCAAACTTCAAAAATATGTATATATGTTTGCAGTTTATCTTATGTACACAACAGGGTAAAACAACGCATTTTCAAAGACTGGCATTAAGTTCAGCAAAAGCAACTAATTTTGACGACAAGATGCAAAATATATGTGAAATAACAACAAGACGGAATGAACAAATGATGTGCACCATTTATCATTCAGCAAACAAACGCCAATATATTTGGAAACTTTGGTAAAAATTTAATCATTTTCACACAAATCACCCTCAATAATTTAAATTATTACTGATTTCTTGCAAATGAGGGCATTGCAAGATCTTAAGTGTGGGAAGGGGTTAAATTCTTTCGGATTTTAAAATTTTTTACTTTATACACTTGGTTACCATTAAAAATACTAGTAAAGCAGTAGTTGTATTAGAATCTAGTGCTCTCTGATAATAAAGAACAGCCCTAGTCTTATATACTGACTACCCAATTCTAGTAAAATTTTTAAAAATTTTCAATTAAATGAACTCAAATTCATGTTTATACATATTTATGAACGATAAAACTAGGTGTTAACACCGAAATTATTGTTACCTCGGAAAGGACATAAATTGAGAAACAAACTAAAATGTTAAAATTCATTTAAAATAGAATAGAGGACGATAAAAAGGAAAATAAAAGCCAAGTGTGGGAAAATTTACCAAGTTATCTTAAACATATGTCACATATATCTGTAACAAATAACTGAAAATACTTTTGCTTTGGACTAAACTAAACTGTTTTACCCGATGAAAGAAAAGAAGAGATGGATCTACACGATGAATCAATTCCATCATTAAAAGGAAGTAAAGTCTTCTGAAAAAGAAACGCGCTTCTTGATTTAGGTCATGAAGTTGTCGTCCAGACCAGTTGTAGGTTGACGAAAAATCTAGAAAAGTCATCTCTAAAATCAGCAGGAAATCCACGGACCTCAGCATCAAACAGGGTCGCCAAGTGGTCAGATTTATCCTAACCATGAGAAGGATTTATCTCGTACAATGGGGGGACACTGTGCAAATTAGCTTGATAAGACTAATAAATCAGATCCCCAGAAAGGATAATCTCCTTAAAGATTAAAAATCAGCTTTTAAGCCTGATATTACTCAATCCTTGAGATTGACCTTAAAGATTGAGAATTACAAACTCATGGAATTCAATGATATCTAAACTCGAGCTTGAACGAGAAAATATTTTGATCAAAATTACAAACCGATTTGTTTTCTGAAAACCTATTTTCAATGCGTTCATTACCATTGAACGTAAAATCCTTGAAATTCACCTGGAATTCATTAGGTCACCTGAACCAAATCGGGTGTCAACCGTAAGAACGGTGGTTGCACAGCATGGTCGAAGACAGGACCTTGTGCCAGACCGAAAAATCATAGGATGATCTTTACTATTGCTCCTACAAAGGATAGTAATAGCGTCCGACACGTTATAGACCATAATCAAATACATGTCATTAGACATTGCCTTAACAGTTGCTTGTTCAACGCTTTCCTTTACAACCGGACGGTAGTTTACCGAAAAGTAATATACGGGACAAGTAAACTGGACGTGTTGCTTTCCAAATACAAGGTTAGCAAGTGGGTGACACAAAACCGCAAGTTTTGAGCTAAAATTTTCAAATCTGAAACCCACCAAACCCACAAAAATATTTTGCAAACACCGGTAAAGGGTTATTCCGGAAAACTTATCTAGGGTAAAAACTAGATTTAATTTTCAAAAGATCAAATGTTTTCATAAAGATCCAATTTCCTTAATGGATCTAAATTTTTATAGTCATGTGGGACTGTAAACCATATCGTTACTACCATTGTTTATACCACCGTATAGAAATCACTGATGTACAAAGTGTGAAGAATAAAGAAGTGATTCTAGTATTTCAAGACGATATTGCTTGAGGACAAGCAACGCTTAAGTGTGGGAATATTTGATAATGCTAAAAACGAACATATATTTCATAGCATTATTCCTCAAGAAAGACAAGCTTTTAGTTGCAATTGTTCTATTTACAAGTGATATTCGTTTAAATAATAAAAGGTGAAGACAAAAGACAGATTCGACGAATTGAAGACGCAAACGACCAAAAAGCTCAAAAGTACAAAAGACAATAAAAAAGGTTCCAATTATTGACAAGAAACGTCTCGAAATTACAAGAGTACAAGATTCAAAACGCAAAGTACAAGATATTAAATTGTACGCAAGGACGTTCGAAAATCCAGAAACGGGACCAGAGTCAACTCTCAACGCTCGACGCAACGGACTAAAAATTACAAGTCAACTATGCACATAAATATAATATAATATTTAAATAATTCTTATAATTATTTATATATTATAATAAATAATAAAAACCGTCGGCAAGAAAGACTCTAAACTGGACTGAGCTGTAATTTCAATCTCCGCGACTCGTGGAGTTTGAAGGCCAAAAATGCCACGAGTCGCGGAGCCCCAAGTTTTGAAAGTCCCTATAAAAGCAACCGAATTCTGAGCATTTTTCATCATCTATCTTTCTCTTCTCTCATTTCATACGTAAAATTTATATTTATAATTTATATTTTAATTTTAATTTTAATTATAATTCTAATAATAAGGGTATGTTAGCGAATGTTGTAAGGGTGTAAGTCGAAATTCTGTCCGTGTAACGCTACGCTATTTTTAATCATTGTAAGTTATGTTCAACCTTTTTACATTAATGTCTCGTAGCTAAGTTATTATTATGCTTATTTAATCCGAAGTAATCATGATGTTGGACTAATTACTAAAATTGGGTAATTGGGCTTTATACCATAATTGGGGTTTGGACAAAAGAACGACACTTGTGGAAATTAGACTATGGGCTATTAATGGGTTTTATATTAACTAAACAATACCTTGTTAATTTAATATACAAACTTATAATTCGACGTATTTATATATAACCACATACGCTTGACTGGGTACGGTGGGCGGGATATCTATAAATACCAATAATTATTCATTTTACCGGATACGGAACTGGATTAATAAGTTAATAGACTTGTTGAAACAGGGGTGAATTGCATTCAAGGGTAATTGGTGTAATTGTTAACAAAGTAGTAAAACCTTGGTTTACACGCAGTCGATAACCTGGTGTATTCATTAAACAAAGTATTAAAACCTTGTTACAATTCGAATCCCCAATTAGTTGGAATATTTGACTTCGGGAATAAGAATAATTTGACGAAGGCTTTCGCTCTTTATATTTATGACTGATGGACTATTATGGACAAATTCGTATGGACATATTAAATAATCCAGGACAAAGGACAATTAACCCATGGGCATAAAACTAAAATCAACACGTCAAACATCATGATTACGGAAGTCTAAATAAGCATAATTCTTTTATTTCATATTTAATTTCCTTTATTTTATATTTAATTGCACTTCTAATTATCGCATTTTTATTGTTATTTTATTTAATTACACTTTTAATTATCGTACTTTTTAATTATCGCACTTTTATTATTCGCAATTTCATTATCGTTATTTACTTTATGCTTTAATTTAAGTCTTGTATTTATTTTTAATATTTTACATTTGGTTTTAACTGCGACTAAAGTTTTAAAATCGACAAACCGGTCATTAAACGGTAAAAACCCCCCTTTATAATAATAATATTACTTATATATATATATTTGTATTTTTATAAAAGTAAACTAATATAGCGTTAAGCTTTGTTTAAAAAGATTCCCTGTGGAACGAACCGGACTTACTAAAAACTACACTACTGTACGATTAGGTACACTGCCTATAAGTGTTGTAGCAAGGTTTAAGTATATATCCATTCTATAAATAAATAAATATCTTGTGTAAAATTGTATCGTATTTAATAGTATTTTCTGTAAAAATATAAGCTATTTTATATACTACTCTGCTAAAACATCAGGGGCCCACATCGGCCGTTTTACGAGTTTCATACAAAAGTTTGAGTTTCAACCACATTAGTTTAAATTCCAAACAACACTATGAGCATGGTGTTCGGGGTTAAACTACCCAAATCTCGATCAAACTCCACAAGCTATCACATCCCAAAAGCGTCCCATAAACAACAAGCGGGATCTCTAATCCAATCGAAGGCCCTTACCCTTGTCAACGACGGAGCCTATAAAAAGATAAACAATGAGAGGGTAAGTAAAGCTTAGTGAATGCAATAATTATACCCATATATATATAATATACCTACTTTCAATCACTTACACAATTACTGCATACACGCTAGTAATACAATTAGCATACCATCACAAGTACAAAGCTAATACTCTCCAACAAACCCCTACTAGCGTAATCAATAACATATAATCGACATAATATAATATGCTACAAAATAATACACAACCATGGTTAACCATTCTCGCATCATGGTGCTACCGGCTCTTCGGTTCACACCATACGCATTTGTCATGATGCTACCGGCTCTTTGGTTCACATCACAACTCGAGTCATACTCACGCTAGAGTGCTACCGGCTCTTTGGTTCACACCCTAACAACGCTAAGGTGCTACCGGCTCTTTGGTTCACACCCTAACAAATCGTGCTATTGAAATGTCCCGTTCATATTGATTATAAACGTTCCATATTAATTGATTTCGTCGCGAGGTTTTGACCTCTATATGAGACGTTTTTCAAAGACTGCATTCATTTTTAAAACCAGCATAACCTTTATTTTATCGATAAAGGTTTAAAAAGTATTACGTAGATTATCAAATAATGATAATCTAAAATATACTGTTTACACACGACCATTACATAATGGTTTACAATAAGAATATATTACTTCAAAAATAAGTTTCTTGAATGCAGTTTTTACACAATATCATACAAGCATGGACTCAAAATCTTGTCCTTATTTTAGTATGCAACTGTGGAAGCTCTTAATAATCACCTGAGAATAAACATGATTAAAACGTCAACAAAAATGTTGGTGAGTTATAGGTTTAACCTATATATTATCAAATCATAATAATAGACCACAAGATTTCATATTTCAATACATCCCATACATAGAGATAAAAATCATTCATATGGTGAACACCTGGTAACCGACATTAACAAGATGCATATAGAATATCCTTATCATTCCGGGACACCCATCGGATATAATAATTTCAAAGTACTAAAGCATTCCAAATTCCAGAATGGGGCTTGTTGGGCCAGATAGATCTATCTTTAGGATTCGCGTCAATTTGGGGGTCTGTTCCCAAATTCTTAGGCTACCAAGCTAAAAAGGGGCATATTCGGCTTCGATCATTCACCCATATAATGTAGTTTTATTTACTTGTGTCTATTTCGTAAAACATTTATAAAGTTGCATGTATTCTCATCTCAAAATATTAGATTTTAAAAGTGGGACTATAACTCACTTTCACAGATTTTTACTTCGTCGGGAAGTAAGACTTGGCCACTGGTCGATTCATGAACCTATAATAAATATGTACATATATATCAAAGTATGTTCGAAATATATTTACAACATTTTTAATACGTTTTAATGTTTTAAGTTTATTAAGTCAGCTGTCCTCGTTAGTAACCTACAACTAGTTGTCCACAATTAGATGTACAGAAATAAATCGATATATATTATCTTGAATCAATCCACGACCCAGTGTATACACGTTTCCAGCTAGATCACAACTCAAAGTATATATATTTTTGGAATCAACCTCAACCCTGTATAGCTAACTCCAATATTACTGCATATAGAGTGTCTATGGTTGTTCCAAATAATATATATACATGGGTCGATATGATATGTCAAAACATTTGCATACGTGTCTATGGTATCCCAAGATTACATAATATATTAGAATACATGTATAATACAATATAAGTTAGCTAGGATATAATTTGTATAGAATTGTTACAATATTTCACGTAGCTACAACAATAAAAATATCTAATCTTGTTTTACCCATAACTTCTTCGTTTTAAATCCGTTTTGAGTGAATCAAATTGCTATGGTTTCATATTGAACTCTATTTTATGAATCTAAACAGAAAAAGTATAGTTTTATAGTCAGAAATATAAGTTACAAGTCGTTTTTATAAGAGGTAGTCATTTCAGTCGAAAGAACGACGTCTTGATGACCATTTTGAAAAATATACTTCCACTTTGAGTTTAATCATGATTTTTGGATATAGTTTCATGTTCATAAGAAAAATCATTTTCTCAGAAGAAAAACTTTTAAATCAAAGTTTATCATAGTTTTTAATTATCAAACCCAAAACAGCCCGCGGTGTTACTACGACGGCGTATGTCCGGTTTTACGGTGTTTTTCGTGTTTTCAGGTTTTAAATCATTAAGTTAACATATAATATAGATATATAACATGTGTTTAGTTAATTTTAAAAGTCAATTTAGAAGGATTAACTTTATTTGTGAACAAGTTTAGAATTAACTAAACTATGTTCTAGTGATTATAAGTTTAAATCTTCGAATAAGATAGTTTTATATGTATGAATCGAATGATGTTAAGAACATAATTACTACCTTAATTTTAGTAGGTAAACCTACTGAAAATGAGAAAAATAGATCTAGCTTCAAAGGATCCTTGGATGGCTTGAAAATTCTTGAAGCAGAATCATGACACGAAAACAAGTTCAAGTAAGATTTCCACTCGAAATAAGATTGTTATAGTTATAGAAATTGAATCAAAGTTTAAATATGAGTATTACCTTGTATTAGAAAGATATCTTACTATAAATAAGAAAGATTTCTTGAGGTTGGATGATCACTTTACAAGATTGGAAGTAAGCTAGCAAACTTGGAAGTATTCTTGATTTTATGAAACTAGAACTTATAGAATTTATGAAGAACACTTAGAACTTGAAGATAGAACTTGAGAGAGATCAATTAGATGAAGAAAATTGAAGAATGAAAGTGTTTGTAGGTGTTTTTGGTCATTGGTATATGGATTAGATATAAAGGATGTGTAATTTTGTTTACTTGTAAATAAGTCATGAATGATTACTAATATTTTTGTAATTTTATGAGATATTTCATGCTAGTTGCCAAATGATGGTTCCCACATGTGTTAGGTGACTCAAATGGGCTGTTAATATCTGATCATTGGAGTGTATATACCAATAGTACATACATCTAAAAAGCTGTGTATTGTACGAGTACAAATACGGGTGCATACGAGTAGAATTGTTGATGAAACTGAACGAGGATGTAATTGTAAGAATTTTTGTTAAGTAGAAGTATTTTGATAAGTGTCTTGAAGTCTTTCAAAAGTGTATGAATACATATTAAAACACTACATGTACATACATTTTAACTGAGTCGTTAAGTCATCGTTATTCGTTACATGTAAATGTTGATTTGAAACATTTAAGTTAACGATCATGTTAAATGTTGTTAACCCAATGTTTATTATATCTAAAAAGATGTTAAATTGTTACATTATCATGATCTCAAGATGTATTAATATATCTTAATATGATATATATACATTAAATGTCGTTACAACGATAATCGTTACATATATGTCTCGTTTCGAAATCATTAAGTTAGTAGTCTTATTTTTACATATGTAGTTCATTGTTAATACACTTAATGATATATTTACTTTATCATTTAACATAATTAACCAAGTGTATCAATATCTTAATATGATTCATATGTACTTAGTAAGACGTTGATATAACGATAATCAATATATATATCGTTTTCTAGTTTCTTAAATTCAATAGTCTCATTTTTATGTATATAACTCATTGTTAAAATACCTAATGAGATTCTTACTTATCATAATATCATGTTAACTATATGTATAATCATATATATGTCATCATATAGTTTTTACAAGTTTTAACGTTCGTGAATCACCGGTCAACTTGGGTGGTCAATTGTCTATATGAAACCTATTTAAATTAATCAAGTCTTAACAAGTTTGATTGCTTAACATGTTGGAAACACTTAATCATGTATATAACAATTTCATTTAATATATATAAACATGGAAAAGTTCGGGTCACTACAGTACCTACCCGTTAAATAAATTTCGTCCCGAAATTTTAAGCAGTTAGAGGTGTTGACGTATATTCTGGAAATAAGTGCGGGTATTTCTTCTTCATCTGATCTTCTCGTTCCCAGGTGAACTCGGGTCCTCTATAAGCATTCCATCAAACCTTAACAATTGGTATCTTATTTTGCTTAAGTCTTTTAACCCCACGATCCATTATTTCGACGGGTTCTTCGATGAATTGAAGTTTTTCGTTGATTTGAATTTCGTCTAACGAAATAGTGAGATCTTCTTTAGCAAAACATTTCTTCAAATTCGAGACGTGAAAAGTGTTATGTACAGCCACGAGTTGTTGAGGTAACTCAAGTCGGTAAGCTACTGGTCCGACACGATCAATAATCTTGAATGGTCCAATATACCTTGGATTTAATTTCCCTCATTTACCAAATCGAACAACGCCTTTCCAAGGTGCAACTTTAAGCATGACCATCTCTCCAATTTCAAATTCTATATCTTTTCTTTTAATGTCAGCGTAACTTTTTTGTCGACTTTGGGCAGTTTTCAACCGTTGTTGAATTTGGATGATCTTCTTGGTAGTTTCTTGTATTATCTCCGGACCCGTAATCTGTCTATCCCCCACTTCACTCCAACAAATCGGAGACCTACACTTTCTACCATAAAGTGCTTCAAACGGCGCCATCTCAATGCTTGAATGGTAGCTATTCTTGTAGGAAAATTCTGCTAACGGAAGGTGTCGATCCCAACTGTTTCTGAAATCAATAACACAGACTCGTAGCATGTCTTCAAGCGTTTGTATCGTCCTTTTGCTCTGCCTATCAGTTTGTGGATGATAGGCAGTACGCATGTCTAGACGAGTTCCTAATGCTTGTTGTAATGTTTGCCAGAATCTTGAAATAAATCTGCCATCCCTATCAGAGATAATAGAGATTGGTATTCCATGTCTGGAGATAACTTCCTTCAAATACAGTCATGCTAACTTCTCCATCTTGTCATCTTCTCTTATTGGCATGAAGTGTGCTGATTTGGTGAGACGATCAACTATTGCCCAAATAGTATCAAAACCAATTGCAGTCCTTGGCAATTTAGTGATGAAATCCATGGTAATGTTTTTCCATTTCCATTTCGGGATTTCGGGTTGTTGAAGTAGACCTGATGGTTTCTGATGCTCTGCTTTGACCTTAGAACACGTCAAACATTCTCCTACGTATTTAGCAATATCAGCTTTCATACCCGACCACCAAAAATATTTCTTGAGATCCTTGTACATCTTCCCCGTTCCAGGATGTATTGAGTATCTGGTTTTATGAGCTTCTCTAAGTACCATTTCTCTCATATCTCCAAATTTTGGTACCCAAATGCTTTCAACCCTATACCGGGTTCCGTCTTCCCGAATATTAAGATGCTTCTCCGATCCTTTGGGTATTTCATCCTTTAAGTTTCCCTCTTTTAAAACTCCTTGTTGCGCCTCCTTTATTTGAGTAGTAAGGTTAGTGTGAATCATTATATTCATAGCTTTTACTCGAATAGGTTCTATGTCCTTTCTGCTCAAGGCGTCGGCTACCACATTTGCCTTTCCCGGGTGGTAACGAATCTCAAAGTCGTAATCATTCAACAATTCAATCCACCTACGCTGCCTCATATTCAGTTGTTTCTGATTAAATATGTGTTGAAGACTTTTGTGGTCGGTATATATAATACTTTTGACCCCATATAAGTAGTGCCTCCAAGTCTTTAATGCAAAAACAACTGCGCCTAATTCCAAATCATGCGTCGTATAATTCTGTTCGTGAATCTTCAATTGTCTAGACGCATAAGCAATTACCTTCGTTCGTTGCATTAATACATAACCAAGACCTTGCTTTGAGGAGTCACAATATATCACAAAATCATCATTCCCTTCAGGTAATGACAATATAGGTGCCGTAGTTAACTTTTTCTTCAATAATTGAAATGCTTTCTCTTGTTCATCCTTCCATTCAAATTTCTTCCCTTTATGCGTTAATGCAGTCAACGGTTTTGCTATTTTGGAAAAATCTTCGATGAATCTTCTGTAATAACCAGCTAGCCCTAAAAATTGGCGTATGTGTTTCGGAGTTTTCGGGCTTTCCCACTTTTCAACGGTTTCAATCTTTGCTGGATCCACCTGAATACCTTCTTTGTTCACTATGTGACCGAGGAATTGAACTTCTTCCAACCAAAATGCACACTTTGAAAACTTAGCATATAGTTTTTCCTTTCTTAACAACTCTAGCACTTTTCTCAAATGTTCTTCATGCTCTTGGTCATTCTTTGAGTAAATAAGTATGTCATCGATGAAAACAATGACAAACTTGTCAAGGTATGGTCCACACACTCGGTTCATGAGGTCCATGAACACAGCTGGTGCTTTAGTCAACCCAAACGGCATAACCATAAACTCGTAATGACCGTAACGCGTCCTAAAAGCAGTCTTTGGAATATCATCCTCCTTCACCCGCATTTGATGATACCCAGAACGTAAATCAATCTTCGAATATACCGACGAGCCTTGTAGTTGATCAAATAAGTCGTCGATTCTCGGTAGTGGGTAGCGGTTCTTGATGGTAAGTTTGTTCAACTCTCGGTAGTCGATACATAACCTAAATGTACAATCCTTCTTCTTGACAAACAAAACAGGAGCTCCCCATGGTGATGTGCTTGGTCGAATGAAACTACGCTCTAATAGTTCCTGTAACTGACTTTGTAATTCTTTCATTTTGCTGGGTGCGAGTCTGTATGGAGCACGAGCTGTTGGTGCAGCTCCTGGTACAAGGACTATTTGAAATTCAACGGATCGATGTGGGGGTAATCCCGGTAATTCTTTCGGAAATACATCGGGAAATTCTTTTGCGATGGGAACATCACTGATGTTCTTTTCTTTAGGTTTAACTTCCTTGATGTGTGCTAGAATGACGTAACAACATTTTCTTATTAGTTTTTGCGCCTTCAAACTACTAATAAGATTTAATTTCGCATTGTTCTTTTCTCCGTACACCATTAAAGGTTTTCCCTTTTCACGCATAATGCGAATCGCATTTTTGTAACAAACGACCTCTGCTCTCACCTTCTTCAACCAGTCTATGCCAATTATTACATCAAATCTCCATAACTCGACTGGTATTAAATCAATCTTAAACGTTTCATCACCCAGTTTAATTTCTCTATTCCGACATATATTATCTGCTGAAATTAATTTACCGTTTGCTAATTCGAGTAAAAATTTACTATCCAAAGGCGTCAATGGGCAACTTAACTTAGCATAAAAATCTCTACTCATATAACTTCTATCCGCACCCGAATCAAATAAAACATAAGCAGATTTATTATCAATAAGAAACGTACCCGTAACAAGCTCCGGGTCTTCCTGAACTTCTGCCGTATTAATATTGAAAACTCTTCCACGGCCCTGCCCATTAGTATTCCCCAAATTCGGGCAATTACTTTTAATGTGGTCCGGTTTTCCACATACATAACAAACAAAGGCGGCATTACTTGTTTCGCCACTATTTGTTCCTTTAGTTCTGTTAAACTTTGGTCCGTAGACCTCACACTTTTTCGCACCATGGCCAGTTCTTTTACACTTGGTGCAAAATGTCGTGCAGAACCCATTCTGGTGGTACTCTTCACACCTTTGGCATTTTTGGTTTTTGTTGCCGTTGTTGTTATTGAGGTTGTTGTTGGGATTGTTATTGTTGTTGAAACGGTTGTTGTAGTTGTTATCGTTGTTGAGATGTTTGTTGTAATTATTGTTAGGATTGCGGTTATTGTTGCGATTGTTGTTGCAGTTGTTGGAATAGTTGTTGCGATTGTGGTTGTAATTGTTGTTGTTGTTGTTGTACTGGTGACTCTTGTCACCGTTTTCCTCCTACTTCCTCTTGAGTTATTTCGTGTTGGCTTCTTCGGCCACCTGCTCTTTAATTCTTCCCTCAATCTAATTTATGAGTTTATGAGCCATTCGAGTTGCCTTCTGTATAGAAGCGAGCTCGTGTGAACTCACATCTTCTTGAATCCTTACTGGTAACCCTTTTACAAATCCGTCGATTTTCTCTTCTTCATCTTCGAATGCTCCCGGACATAATAGGCACAAATCTGTGAATCGTCGTTCATATGTGGTAACGTCGAACCCTTGTGTTCGTAACTCTCTAAGTTCTGCCTTGAGTTTATTGACTTCATTTCTAGGACCATACTGCTCGTTCATCAATTGCTTGAATGCCGACGACGGTAGTGCGTAAGCAGCATTTTGTCTTACCTGTTCAAGATAGGTGCTCCACCACGTTAACGCAGTACCTGTGAAGGTATGCGTAGCGTACTTAACTTTTTCCTCTTCAGTACACTTACTTATGGAAAACACCGATTCGACTTTCTCGGTCCACCGTTTCAATCCAATTGGTCCTTCGGTTCCATCAAATTCCAAAGGTTTGCAGGCAGTGAATTCTTTATAGGAGCATCCTACACGATTTCTCGCGCCGTTAGCTGCATTGCTAGATTCAGAATTATTGTTGGTATGTAGCGCAGCCTGTACTGCGGCTATGTTTGCAGCAAGAAAGGTACGAAATTCCTCTTCGCTCATATTCATGGTGTGTCGAGTAGTCAGTGCCATTTCCTTCAAAATAGCCAATTGAATCGAGTTAATCATACAGAATATTAAGAGTAGTCAATAGTATTTCGTAGCATAATATGAACTCATTTATAAAAGCTTTTTCTTCATATTAGCGTTTTATAAGTTTAAATTCGGGTACTACCTACCCGTTAAGTTCATACTTAGTAGCTAATATACAATTCAACTACTACAATTTCATATGAAAAACTGATTATAATAATATATCACATATAAATATTCTTCAAACTTACAACTTTGCTATATTACATATAATATAAAATGTAGTACACTTTGATACAGGACAGTTTTGAAGATAAACCTAGTTAATACGCAAGTTGTTCAGCAAAGGAAATAAAGACACGTAATTCATAAGTCCAGAAACAAGTCATGCATTCTGGTTTTACTAAGAGGACTTCCCATCCTTGGTCTTGTGGAAACCGTTATGACCATTGGCTAGGCAGCATGTTGTAATGTCGTCAAAAGTACGAGGGTTTCGTAATGTCCAACAGCCCCGTAATAATCTAAAAACCTTGTTTCTCACCCCAACAACTGAATCCGTCACTTGTGGGAAGGTTTTATTTAAAAGTTGTAACCCGATATTCTTTTTCTCACTTTGGTAAGAAGCGAACATCTCTAACCCGTAAGTATAACATGCTTCTTTATGTTGCATGTTAGAAGCTCTTTCTAACTCACGAAATCCTATGTTGGGATATGTTGAGTCAAAATAGGTTCTTAACCCGTAGCGTAAAATTGCATTTGGGTTCCCCGCATTTAACGCTTTAAAGAAAACACGGCGTAACTTACGGTCTCCCCAATGTGATATACCCCACCTATCAAAGGAAAGCCTTTTATAAACTAAGGCATTTCTAGAAAGTCTTTCAAATGTTTGACAAGTTAATTTCGCCGTAACTAAATGTGCTGATGAATTATGACCGACTCTAGACAAGATTTCCTCAATCATATCCTCTGGTAGGTCTTCTAAAATATTCGGTTGTCTACCCTTAACGTCCATTTTGTTTTTATACTGTAAAATAGACAAGGATTAGATTAGTAAAAGATAATTAACAAACAATACAAGCAATTTTTTTACATAGAACATAAAAGACAATCACGCTACAATACATATAATATACAACATGATTACAACCCTCTAATATGAATCGCTGGTTTCTTCTTCTTCGGACTTGGTTCGTTTTCCTAATTTTCTAGGAATATATGGTGTTCCTCTAATACGAGTCGTCGTTTTCCACAATGGTTTAGAGAAACCTGGTGGTTTAGAGGTTCCCGGGTCATTGTTACATTTTAGGAAATATGGATGTTGTCGATACATATAAAGTTCATCGGGGTTGGAATCGGGTTTCTCTATTTTTATACCTTTTCCCTTATTATTTTCTTTCGCTTTATTAAATTGGGTCGAGGTAATTTCTATAACATCATCGGAATCCTCATCGGGATCCGATTCATCGGAAAATTGGTAATCTTCCCAATATTTTGCTTCTTCGGCGGAAACACCATTGACCATTATTAACTTTGGTCCGTTGGTTGAGGATTTTCTTTTATTTAATCCATTTACTATAGGTATCAATATTTCTTCCTCCGAAACCTCTTCTTCTGGTTCCTCCTCTTCCGATTCCTCCTCTTCTGGTTCCTCCTCTTCCGGTTCCTCCTCTTCCGGTTCCTCTTAGGGAATTTGTGAATCTTCTCAAAATATATTCGACTCTTCATTATTATTAGGTGAATCAATGGGATTTGTACTAGAGGTAGACATCTATCACACTATATCAAACACGTTAAGAGATTAATATATCACATAATATTTACATGTTAATAATATATAGTTTCCAACAAAAAATGTTAAGCAATCGTTTTTGAAGAAAAACACGGTCGAAGTCCAGACTCACTAATGCATCCTAACAAACTCGGTAAGACACACTAATGCAATTTTCTGGTTCTCTAAGGCCAACGCTCGGATACCAACTGAAATGTCCCGTTCATATTGATTATAAACGTTCCATATTAATTGATTTCGTCGCGAGGTTTTGACCTCTATATGAGACGTTTTTCAAAGACTGCATTCATTTTTAAAACCAGCATAACCTTTATTTTATCGATAAAGGTTTAAAAAGTATTACGTAGATTATCAAATAATGATAATCTAAAATATACTGTTTACACATGACCGTTACATAATGGTTTACAATAAGAATATATATTACATCAAAAATAAGTTTCTTGAATGCAGTTTTTACACAATATCATACAAGCATGGACTCAAAATCTTGTCCTTATTTTAGTATGCAACTGCGGAAGCTCTTAATAATCACCTGAGAATAAACATGCTTAAAACGTCAACAAAAATGTTGGTGAGTTATAGGTTTAACCTATATATTATCAAATCATAATAATAGACCACAAGATTTCATATTTCAATACATCCCATACATAGAGATAAAAATCATTCATATGGTGAACACCTGGTAACCGATATTAACAAGATGCATGTAGAATATCCTCATCATTCCGGGACACCCATCGGACATAATAATTTCGAAGTACTAAAGCATTCCAAATTCCATAATGGGGCTTGTTGGGCCCGATAGATCTATTTTTAGGATTCGCGTCAATTTGGGGGTCTGTTCCCAAATTCTTAGGCTACCAAGCTAAAAAGGGGCATATTCGGCTTCGATCATTCACCCATATAATGTAGTTTCATTTACTTATGTCTATTTCGTAAAACATTTATAAAGTTGCATGTATTCTCATCCCAAAATGTTAGATTTTAAAAGTGGGACTATAACTCACTTTCACAGATTTTTACTTCGTCGGGAAGTAAGACTTGGCCACTGGTCGATTCACGAACCTATAACAAATATGTACATATATATCAAAGTATGTTCAAAATATATTTACAACATTTTTAATACATTTAAATGTTTTAAGTTTATTAAGTCAGCTGTCCTCGTTAGTAACCTACAACTAGTTGTCCACAATTAGATG
Source organism: Rutidosis leptorrhynchoides (assembly GCF_046630445.1). Classification (NCBI taxonomy): domain Eukaryota; kingdom Viridiplantae; phylum Streptophyta; class Magnoliopsida; order Asterales; family Asteraceae; genus Rutidosis; species Rutidosis leptorrhynchoides. Next base: position 33,843,973 of record NC_092333.1, on the reverse strand, counting down.
TACAGAAATAAATCGATATATATTATCTTGAATCAATCCACGACCCAGTGTATACACGTCTCAGGCTAGATCACAACTCAAAGTATATATATTTTTGGAATCAACCTCAACCCTGTATAGCTAACTCCAACATTACTGCATATAGAGTGTCTATGGTTGTTCCAAATAATATATATAAATGGGTCGATATGATATGTCAAAACATTTGCATACGTGTCTATGGTATCCCATGATTATATAGTATATTAGAATACATGTATAATACAATATAAGTTAGCTAGGATATGATTTGTATAGAATTGTTACAATATTTCCCGTAGCTACAACAATCAAAAAATATCCAATCTTGTTTTACCCATAACTTCTTCGTTTTAAATCCGTTTTGAGTGAATCGAATTGCTATGGTTTCATATTGAGCTCTATTTTATGAATATAAACATAAAATGTATAGGTTTATAGTCAGAAATATAAGTTACAAGTCATTTTTGTAAGAGGTAGTCATTTCAGTCGAAAGAACGACGTCTTGATGACCATTTTGAAAAATATACTTTCACTTTGAGTTTAATCATGATTTTTGGATATAGTTTCATGTTCATAAGAAAAATCTTTTTCCCAGAAGAACAACTTTTAAATCAAAGTTTATCATAGTTTTTAATTATCAAACCCAAAACAGCCCGCGGTGTTACTACGACGGCGTATGTCTGGTTTTACGGTATTTTTTGTGTTTCCAGGTTTTAAATCATTAAGTTAGCATATCATATAGATATAGAACATATTTTTAGTTAATTTTAAAAGTCAATTTAGAAGGATTAACTTTATTTGTGAACAAGTTTAGAATTAACTAAACTATGTTCTAGTGATTACAAGTTTAAATCTTCGAATAAGATAGTTTTATATGTATGAATTGAATGATGTTATGAACATAATTACTACCTTAATTTTAGTAGGTAAACCTACTGGAAATGAGAAAAATAGTTCTAGCTTCAAAGGATCCTTGGATGGCTTGAAAATTCTTGAAGCATAATCATGACACGAAAACAAGTTCAAGTAAGATTTCCACTCGAAATAAGATTGTTATAGTTATAGAAATTGAATCAAAGTTTGAATATGAGTATTACCTTGTATTATAAAGATATCTTACTATAAATAAGAAAGATTTATTGAGGTTGGATGATCACTTTACAAGATTGGAAGTAAGCTAGCAAACTTGGAAGTATTCTTGATTTTATGAAACTAGAACTTATAGGATTTATGAAGAACACTTAGAACTTGAAGATAGAACTTGAGAGAGATCAATTAGAAGAATAAAATTGAAGAATGAAAGTGTTTGTAGGTGTTTTTAGTAGTTGGTATATGGATTAGATATAAAGGATGTGTAATTTTGTTTACTTGTAAATAAGTCATGAATGATTACTAATATTTTTGTAATTTTATGAGATATTTCATGCTAGTTGCCAAATTATGGTTCCCACATGTGTTAGGTGACTCACATGGGCTGCTAAGAACTGATCATTGGAGTGTATATACCAATAGTACATACATCTAAAAGCTGTGCATTGTACGAGTACGAATACTGGTGCATACGAGTAGAATTGTTGATGAAACTTAAATTAGGATGTAATTGTAAGCATTTTTGTTAAGTAGAAGTATTTTGATAAGTGTCTTGAAGTCTTTCAAAAGTGTATGAATACATATTAAAACACTACATGTATATACATTTTAACTGAGTCGTTAAGTCATCGTTAGTCGTTACATGTAAATGTTGATTTGAAACATTTAAGTTAACGATCATGTTAAATGTTGTTAACCCAATGTTTATTATATCTAAATAGATGTTAAATTGTTACATTATCATGATATCATGATGTATTAATATATCTTAATATGATATATATACATTAAATGTCGTTACAACGATAATCGTTACATATATGTCTCGTTTCGAAATCATTAAGTTAGTAGTCTTATTTTTACATATGTAGTTCATTGTTAATACACTTAATGATATATTTACTTATCATTTAACATAATTAACCAAGTATATCAATATCTTAATATGATTCATATGTACTTAGTAAGACGTTGATATAACGATAATCAATATATATATCGTTTTCGAGTTTCTTAAATTCAATAGTCTCATTTTTATGTATATAACTTATTGTTAAAATACCTAATGAGATAGTTACTTATCATAATATCATGTTAACTATATATATAATCATATATATGTCATCATATAGTTTTTACAAGTTTTAACGTTCGTGAATCACCGGTCAACTTGGGTGGTCAATTGTCTATATGAAACCTATTTAAATTAATCAAGTCTTAACAAGTTTGATTGCTTAACATGTTGGAAACACTTAGTCATGTAAATAACAATTTCATTTAATATATATAAACATGGAAAAGTTCGGGTCACTACAGTACCTACCCGTTAAATAAATTTCGTCCCGAAATTTTAAGCAGTTGGAGGTGTTGACGTATCTTCTGGAAATAAGTGCGGGTATTTCTTCTTCATCTGATCTTCTCGTTCCTAGATGAACTCAGGTCCTCTACGAGCATTCCATTGAACCTTAACAATTGGTATCTTATTTTGCTTAAGTCTTTTAACCTCACGATCCATTATTTCGACGGATTCTTCGATAAATTGAAGTTTTTCGTTGATTTGAATTTCGTCTAACGAAATAGTGAGATCTTCTTTAGCAAAACATTTATTCAAATTTGAGACGTGAAAAGTGTTATGTACAGCCGCGAGTTGTTGAGGTAACTCAAGTCGGTAAGCTACTGGTCCGACACGATCAATAATCTTGAATGGTCCAATATACCTTGGATTTAATTTCCCTCGTTTACCAAATCGAACAACGCCTTTCCAAGGTGCAACTTTAAGCATGACCATCTCTCCTATTTCAAATTCTATATCTTTTCTTTTAATGTCATTGATGTTATGCGAGGGGTATATGAAATAGTATTAATTTTTACAAGAAAATACTATTAAATACGATACAATTTTACACAAGATATTTATTTATTTATAGAATGGATATACCTAAACCTTGCTACAATACTTATAGGCAGTGTACCTAATCGTACGGTAGTGTAGTTTTTAGTAAGTCCGGTTCGTTCCACAGGGATATTTTAAACAAGCTTAACGCTATATTTTTAAGAACTATAAAAAAATACAAAAATATATATATAAGTAATTTTATTTATAAAAGGGGGATTTGACCGTTTAATGACCGGTTTGTCGATTTTAAAACTTTAGTCGCAGTTAAAACCTAATGTAAAATATTAAAAATAAATATAACTTAATTTTAAGCGTAAAGTAAATAACGATAATGAAATTGCGATAAATAAAAATGCGATAAATAAAAAGTACGACAATTAAAAGAATACGATAATTAAAATTGCAATTAAATACAATGACAATAAATAAAAGTGCGATAATTAAAAGTGCAATTAAATATGAAATAAAGGAAATTAAATATGAAATAAAGGAATTATGCTTATTTAAACTTCCGTAATCATGATGTTCGACGTGTTGTTTTTAGTTTATTCCCGTGGGTTAATTGTCCTTTGTCCTGGATTATTCGATATATCCATACGGATTTGTCCATAATAGTCCATCAGTCATAATCATAAAGTGCGAAAGTCTTCGTCAAATTATTCTTATTCCCGAAGTCAAATATTCCAACTAATTGGGGATTCGAATTGTAACAAGGTCTTAATACTTTGTTTAATGAATACACCAGGTTATCGACTGCGTGTAAACCAAGGTTTTACTACTTTGTTAACAATTACACCAATTACCCTTGAATGTAATCCACCCCTGTTTCAACAAGTCTATTAACTATTAATCCAGTTCCGTGTCCGGTAAAATGAACAATTATTGGTATTTATAGATATCCCGCCCACCGTACCCAGTCAAGCATATGTGGTTATATATAAATACGTCAAATTATAAGTCTATATATTAAATTAACGAGGTATTGTTTAGTTAATATAAAGCCCATTAATAGCCCATAGTCTAATTTCCACAAGTGTCGTTCTTTTATCCAAACCCCAATTATGGTCCAAAGCCCAATTACCCAATTTTAATAATTAGCCCAACATCACGATTACTTCGGCATTAAATAAGCATAATAATAACTTAGCTACGAGACATTAAATTAAAAAGGTTGAACATAACTTACAATGATTAAAATTAGCGTAGCGTTACACGGACAGAATTTCGACTTACACCCTTACAACATTCGCTAGCATACCCTTATTATTAGAATTTAAAATTAAAATTAAAATTAAAATTATAATATATATATAATATATATATACGAGTGAGAGATAGATGGAAAAGATGTGTAAAAGATCGCTCAAAACTGCGAAATTTATAGCATGTGGCCTGACTTTTTGGCTCATGCGATCGCATGAGATTATCTCATGCAGGCCATGCGATCGCATGGCCTGGGATTCCAGCTCACATGTCTTTGTTTGCATTCTGCCGACGGTTTTAAATATAATATATAACATATATATAATTTTAAGAATTATTTAAATATTATATTATATTTATGTGCATAGTTGACTTGTAATTTTTAGTCCGTTGCGTCGAGCGTTGAGAGTTGACTTTGGTCCCGGTTTCGGTTTTACGAACGTCCTTGCGTCCAATTTAATATCTTGTATTTTGCATTTCGCGTCTTGTACTCTTGTAATTTTGAGACGTTTCTCATCAATAATTGGAACCACTTTGATTGTATTTTGTACTTTTGAGCTTTTTGGTCGTTTGCGTCTTCAATTTGTCGAATCTGTCTTTTGTCTTCACCTTTTATTATTTAAACGAATATCACTTGTAAATAGAACAATTTCAACTAAAAGCTTGTCTTTCTTGAGGGATAATGCTATTAAATATATGTTCATTTTTAGCATTATCAAATATTCCCACACTTGAGCGTTGCTTGTCCTCAAGCAATATAGTCTTGAAATAAAAATACTAGAATCACTTCTTTATTCTTCACACTTTGTACATCAGTGATTTCTATACGGTGGTATGAACAATGGTAGTAACGATGTGGTTTACAGTCCCACATGACTATAAAAATTTAGATCCTTAAGGAAATTGGATCTTTATGAAAATATTTGATCTTTTGAAAATTCAATCTAGCTTTTACCCTAGATAAGTTTTCCGGAATAACCCTTCACCGGTGTTTGCAAATTGTTTTTGTGGATTTGGTGGGTTTCATATTTGAAAATTTTAGCTCAAAACTTATGGTTTTGTGTCACCCACTTGCTAACCTTGTATTGGGAAAGTAACACGTCCAGTATACTTGCTCCGTATATTACCTTTTGGTAAACTACCGTCCGGTTGTAAAGGAAAGCATTGAACAAGCAAATGTTAAGGCAATGTCCCCTGACATGCTTTTAATTATGGTCTATAATGTGTCGGATGCAATTACTATCCTTGGTAGGAGCAATAGTAAAGCTCACCCTTATAATTTTTCGGTTTGGCACAAGGTCCTGTCTTCAACCATACTATGCAACCACCATTCTTATGGTTGACACCCGATTTGGTTCAGGTGACCTAATGAATTCCAGGTGAATTCCTAGGATTTTACATTCAATGGTAATGAACGCATTGAAAATAGGTTTTCAGAAAATAAATCGGTTTGTAATTTTGATCAAAATATTTTCTCGTTCAAGCTCGAGTTTAGATATCATTGAATTCCATGAGTTTGTAATTCTCAATCTTTAAGGTCAATCTCTAGGATTGAGTAATATCAGTCTTAAAAGCTGATTTTTGATCTTTAAGGAGATTATCCTTTCTGGAGATCTGATTCATTAGTCTTATCAAGCTAATTTGCACGACGTCCTCCCCATTTTACGAGACAGATCCTCTCATGGTTAGGATAAGTCTGACCACTTGGCGACCCTGTTTGATGCTGAGGACCGTGGATTTCCAGCTGATTTTAGTGATGACTTTTCTAGATTTTTCGTCAACCTACAGCTGGTCTGGACGACAACTTCATGACCTAAATCAAGAAGCGCGTTTCTTTTTTGGAAGACTTTACTTCCTTTTAATGATGGAATTGATTCATCGTGTAGATTCATCTTTCTTTCAAATATATTACAGTTTTCCGGGTAAAACAGTTAATTTTATCCAAAACAAAAGTATCTTCAATTATTTGTACAAAAATATGTGATATATGTTTTTAAATAACTTGGTAAATTTTTTTCACACTTGGCTTTTATTTTCCTTTTTATTGTCCTCTATTCCATTTTAAATGAATTCTAACATTTTGGTTTGTTTCTCAATTTATGTCCTTTCCGAGGTAACAATAATTTCGGTGTTAACACCTAGTTTTATCGTTCATAAATATGTATAAACAGGATTTTGAATTCATTTAATTAAAAATTTTAAAAATTTTACTAGAATTTGGTAGTCAGTATATAAGACTAGGGCTGTTCTTTATTATCAGAGAGCACTAGATTCTAATACAACTACTGCTTTACTAGTATTTTTAATGGTAACCAAGTGTTTAAGATAATAATTTTTAAAAATTCAAAAGAATTTAACCCCTTCCCACACTTAAGATCTTGCAATGCCCTCATTTGCAAGAAATCAGTAACAATTTAAATTATTGAGGGTGATTAGCGTAGAAAAATGATTAAATTTTTACCAAAGTTTCCAAACATATTGGCATTTGTTTGTTGAATGATAAATGGTGCACATCATTTGTTCATTCCGTCTTGTTGTTACATCACATTTGTTTTTCGTTTTGTCGTCAAAATTAGTAGCTTTTGCTGAACTTAATGCCAGTCTTTGAAAATGCGCTGTTTTACCCTTTGGATCAGATGCTCCCTAACTGAGTTAGCTAGTAGGACCCTTTCCAAAGGATCCCAATCAATTACCCTAGGCATCTCTACATCTTTCGGTATCAGTTTGAATTTGTTACTTTGATATGATGGGTAATCTCTCCAGCTTCTATCGAATCTCAGATTAGGATGCAACGTGTGTTCAGGAATCGTTGGGTATTCTACTGGTGGATGTATCGGAAATACTGTGAAGGCATCAACAAATTGTAGCGGATCATAATAAGGTACGTGTTGATCAGGTTAATGTTGTCGTTCCTGTTGTGGTACTTTTTCGGGTTCTGGCTCGTATTGCGGCTCATATTCTGTTCAGGTTCTTGTTGTGGTTGTCTAGATGATGATGAAGCACCAGCAGTATCGGTTTTCTGCAAAACACATTAAACACAAAATTTGTGCATCCAAATATGCATTAGTGTTAGCAAAATAACAACTTGAAACAATTACAATAACATGTTAAATCAAAATTAAACTTATACACATTTTCACAATTTTATTAATTCTACACTTTTTCAAATAAGCCTTTATGAAAATGTATACAAAGTTCATAAGCATTTAACTCAAATAACATGTTAAAATAGTCATTACTAACAATTAAACAAGTCTCAAATGGCAATTATATCAAATTAATCAAGTTCATGAATTTTGTACCTAAAAAGTCCACTTTAATTCTCAAAAATCATGTTTAGGATCAAAGTTTGGATCATTTAACTACCTAAACATGTTACACTACTTAATTTAGCAATAATTCATGATAAAAATCGGCCATAACCTATTTATATCAAAAAGCCCCAAATTGCTCAAGAACACAAACCCTAGATTTCTAAAATTTTTGAAGTTTTTGACTTCAAATCATGTTAAATAGCATCAATCTAGGTTATACATGCATAAAATACTAACAATTTGACACTAATTACACTAGAAATTAACAAAATCAAATTAGGTAAAATATTGGTAATTATCACAAAAACTAGAAAATTTATGAGTTTAGGGGTGTAATTTTTACCTTTTTGTTGAAGAATCCGAACCTAGGCATGATTAGAGCAAGAAATTTGACGAATTACGGTGAAAAAATGGTGAAATTTGGTGAGGATTTGAGAGAGTTCGTGTGTATATGTGTGTGTTTTGTGGAGACAAAGAACAGCTCGACTGATATTTGATCATGGCCTGTTTTTCAGCTCCATGCGATTGCATGGACTGGAAGGCCAAATCCCATGCGATCGCATGGGGTTCGGGTACAGTAACTTTTGCCTCTTTTTTTTTTTTTTTATAAAAACCTTATAACTTTTGAAACATAATTTAATTAAATTTTAAAAATTTGTTTCTTTTTAGGATGAGGGCATTTCGGAACGATGTCCTAGTCCGTCCCTCGACAAAATTTTAAAATTTGTCAATTTTAAGCGCAGTTTTAAAAACAAAGGTTTTTGAGTTTTTAAATGTTTTTGGCATACTTTAATTCAATAAGGCTAAAAATAATGATAATAAAAGTTCTCGTCCCTCCCTTGGGTAAAGCAATTTCGGTTCAATGACCTAGTCTTCAACTTACGACGAATTTTAAAAATCATATTTTTAACTTAACGAAATAAAGTAAATTTTTATTTTTAAATTCACACCAAACTTAAATTTAAAATGCATAAAATTAAAAATTCATATTATGAAAATTGAAAATTCACACCAAACTTAAATTATATTTTTATTTTTATACATAAAAACTTATATTAAAAATATTAATTTTTCAAATATTTACAAACTTAAATATATTGATTTTAAAAAGTTACATTAATAATTTAATATTAATTTTAAAAACAAAGTAAAAATAAAATTTAAAATCTTTTTGGTTTTTTTTTCACTTTAATCAATCAAATATTATCAAAAATATACGCCCCTCTTTTCGGTAAAGTAATTTCGGCTATATTACCTAGTTTTACTCCTGACGAATTTCTGAAATATTTTGAGTTGATTGATTAAAGATATTTATACCTTAAGAATAAACGGTAAATTTCGCAGTGATGTAATAAATTTTTGTATGATATCAATAATTTCGGTCGCAAAACCTAATTTTATTGAGTATCAATTTAATACTTTATAGCGAACAATTTAGCGTTTAATATCAAAAGGTTAAAAGCAATAAAAATAAAAATAAAAACTGTACATACTTACCTGTGAGATAGAATTCTCAGTGACCTGCTTTAGCCCACTCATAAGATAGTCGGACTAATTGGTTTTCCATAACTACATAGGCGTAACCTCGAGCATTCAACGTTTTTTCTTCGAAACATATGAACGGTCCATCTCTACATAAAGTAACGAACTCGGTATTGGAATATGCCTGATTCGTCGAGCATTTTCCTTCGTGTGACCATTTTCCGCATTTGTGACATCTTTCAAGGTGTCGTGCTCTACTTTTTGCTGCGGATTTTGATTTTCCTTTACCAAAATGTAACTTATTATTTTCGTTCCTGGATTCTTTTCTTACTCCGTCTAATTTACCTCTGATTAATGATACCAATTCACTTGGAAGGGTGTCATTATTACGTTTAGTGATCAAAGCGTGTAGCATTAGATCATGGTTTAATTCACAGGAAGTCTTCATCTCGTAAAACCTAAAAAAATAAAAATTCAGAATGGGGGGAGAAGACTAGTTCTTTAGGGTCTGCTAGGGAAAGACCATTCGGATTCCATTCTCTAGAACTACACGAAAACAGAATATCTAACTCTCACAGAAATACATATTACCCTAAAAAGATTCGAACCTTCCCACACTTAGTTAGATGTGGTGTTGAAATTGTGATTAATGTTATTTTCAATTGGATCATCAACAATTTGTATATCTCTGACTTTTTCTTCAATCCATTTGTTGATTTCCTCTGTAGCTTTCACAAATTCAACTAACATCGCCTTTTCTTTTGGCGATAAATTGGATACTAATCGGTTACATAACTTAAAGTTTCCCTTAATCTTAGCATCGTGAATCCGTTTATAAAGTTTCTTCGTTGAACTGTTAAAAACGGGTTCATCTAATTTCTTATCATCAACGGGGTTCTTTGTGATCGGATCATCATTAAGTGTTTCTTCATCTTCCCCACACTTATGCATTTTTATTGGTTTAACAGTTTTGGTTGGTGGAGATCTAAACTTTCGGTTCACAAAGGTGATCGATTTATCACCATCCCTAAGTGTCATTCTACCTTCTCTTACATCAATGAATGCCTCGGTGATTGCTAAAAATGGGTGACCTAAAATTAGAGGAATATCGAGGTTTTCCTCCATATTAATCACTATGAAGTTTGCAACAAAGGTCAAACTTCCCACGTTAACAAGTAAATTATTTGCTATTCCAACCGGGTGTTTAATGGTTAGGTCAAATGATTGAACACCTATTTTGGTTGGTTTTAATTTACCCATACCTAATCTTTTGTATAAGGAAACAGGCATAATATTTGCACTTGCTCCTAAATCTGCGAGTCCATTATATACAGCACCATCATTAAGCAAGCAAGAAATGATAAATTAGCTCGGGTCTCCTGCTTTAGTAAGTCGAGTTGGTTTGTAAACCTTTTTCAGGTGTTCTTTCACTTCTATTTGAACTTCTTGTTCACATTTTTCTTCGTTTCTTGGAATGGGAGGTTTGTATAAGAATTCTTCTTCATCACTCCAATTTGAATCCTCCCTATTTTCCAATTTTGATTTTTCATATGTTGTTGATAACATATTTATGTTTTCATTTTGAAGGTTTTCTTGGGTGGTGAAATTATGATTGACTTCATTGTCAACTTCCATCAGACCATGTATGTAATGTTTAACTCTGTGACCATTAACTTTAAATTCAATCCCATTTGAATTTATCAACTCTATTGTTCCGTATGGGAAAACTCTTTTGACTATGAATGGTCCAGACCATCTTGATTTTAATTTTTCAGGAAATAGCTTGAATCGTGAATTGAAAAGAAGAACTCTGTCTCCTTCTTTAAATTTTTTTGAACTTCTGATTCTTTTATCATGCCATTTCTTCGTTCTTTCTTTATAGATTAACGAATTTTCGTATGCCTCAAGTCTTAATTTTTCTAATTCGTTTAGTTGACTTAATCGTAGACGTCCGGCTTCATGCAAATCAAGATTACATGTCTTCAAAGCCCAAAATGCTTTGTGTTCAATTTCTACTGGAAGATGACATGCTTTTCCGTAAACGAGTTTAAAAGGTGTGGTTCCAATTGGAGTTTTGTAGGCTGTTCTAAAAGCCCAGAGTGCATCCTCCAATTTAATGGACCATTCCTTCGGATTTGATCTTACGGTTTTCTCTAGAATACGTTTTAAAGCTCGATTGGTATTTTCAACTTGTCCACTTGTTTGTGGATGATAAGCAGTTGAGATTTTATGAGTTACTCCATATCTTTTGAGAACTTTTTCAAGTTGGTTATTACAAAAATGAGTACCCCGATCACTTATTAAAGCTTTCGATGTTCCAAACCTTGCAAAAAGATGTTTTAAAAAGTTGACTACAACTCGTGCATCATTAGTCGGGAGAGCTTGTGCTTCTGCCCATTTAGATACATAATCAATGGCAACGAGAATGTAGAGAATATTATGAGATTTTGGAAATGGACCCATAAAGTCAATACCCCAAATGTCAAATACTTCACATACTTGAATGACATTTTGTGGCATTTCATCACATTGACTTATTTTTCCGGCCCTTTGACAAGCATCACAGGATTTGCAAAGAAGGTGTGCGTCTTTGAAAATTGTAGGCCAATAGAATCCAGCATCGTAAACTTTTCTTGCTGTGAGCTGAGGCCCATAATGCCCTCCTGTTGGTCCTGTGTGATAATGGTTTAAGATTTTACTAGCTTCATCTCCGAATACACATCGGCGTATTATTCCATCGAGACAACTTTTAAACAAATGCGGATCTTCCCAGAAATAGTGTTTTATATCACTAAAGAATTTCTTTCATTTTTGGTACGACAATCCTTTTTCAAGGAATCCACATACTAAGTAGTTTGCATAGTCTGCAAACCTTGGAATTTCATTATAATATATCTTCAATATATATTCATCAGGAAAGTTGTCTTGTATGGCCGATTCATTTAGAACTTTTAATTCAGGATTTTCAAGACGAGAAAGATGATCAGCTGCGAGATTTTCTGCTCCCTTTTTATCTCGGATCTCAATATCGAACTCTTGTAAGAGTAAGATCCAACGGATTAATCTTGGTTCAGCATCTTGTTTCGTGAAAAGGTATCTAAGAGCAGAATGGTCGGTATAGGCCACCGTTTTAGCTAGACCGGGATATGATCGAAATTTGTCAAAAGCAAAGACAATAGCAAGGAGTTCTTTTTCAGTAGTTGTATAATTCGTTTGTGCTCCTTGTAACATCTTACTAGCATAATAAATAGGTTGAAATCGTTTTTCAATCCTTTGTCCTAAAACGGCTCCCATTGCAAAATCACTTGCATCGCACATTAGTTCAAACGGTAGATTCCAATTTGGAGTTATCATGATCGGTGCATTAGTGAGTTTCTCTTTAAGAATATTAAAAGATTTGATGCATTCATCTGAAAATGAATGGAGCATCCTTTTCTAGGAGTTTATTCATAGGAGTGGCAATTTTGGAAAAATCTTTTATGAAACGTCGGTAAAAACCGGCATGCCCTAGAAAACTCCTAACTCCTCTAACATTAGTGGGATGTGAAAGTTTAGCAATTACATGTACTTTAGCTCTATCCACTTCAATTTCTTCCTTTGAAATTTTATGTCCAAGAACGATGCCTTCTTTAACCATGAAATGGCATTTCTCCCAATTAAGTACTAGATTTGATTGTTCACATCTAATAAGCATTCGTTCAAGATTAACTAGACATGTTTCAAATGTATCATCGAAGACTGAAAAGTCATCCATGAAAACTTTCATGCATTCTTCTATCATGTCGTGAAAAATCGCCATCATGCACCTTTGAAAGGTTGCAGGGGCGTTGCAAAGTCCAAATGGCATGCGTTTATAAGCAAAAGTACCATACGGGCACGTGAATGTGGTTTTCTCTAGGTCCTCGGGTGCTATTGGAATTTGAAAATATCCGGAAAAACCATCAAGAAAACAATAGTAACTATTTCCAGCTAATCTTTCCAACATTTAATCAATAAAAGGTAAGGGAAAGTGATCTTTTCTGGTGGCGTCATTTAATTTTTTATAATCAATACAAACACGCCAACGTGTTACAGTCCTAGTAGGAATAAGCTCATTTTTCTCATTTGTGATGACAGTCATGCCACCCTTCTTAGGCACGCATTGAACTGGGCTTACCCATGGACTATCAGAGATTGGATAAATTAAACCTGCATCTAGCAGTTTAATAATTTATTTCTCAACAACATCTTGCATATTAGGATTTAGTCTTCGTTGGCGTTGCACATATGTTTTATGACCTTCTTCCATAAGGATTTTATGTGTGCAATACGAAGGACTTATTCCTTTAATATCATGAATTTTCCATGCAATGGCTGGTTTATGAGCTTTTAGCACAGAAATGAGTTGAGATTTTTCATTTTTAGTAAGAGAAGACGATATTATTACAGGTAATTCAGATTCACCATGTAAATAAGCGTATTCCAAATGGTTTGGAAGTGGCTTTAACTCTAATGTCGGTGGTTCTTCCATCGATGATTTATATCGATATCTATCTTCTTCTTTTAGCATTTGAATTTATTCTGTTGTTGGTTCATATCCATTAGCCATAAGTGTAGCTAACATTTCAGCTTCTTCAATTGGTTCAGTTACTTCTCCTAAAGAACATTCTCCTGATCCTTGTAATTCTGGAAATTCTTCTAACAATTCTGCATGTGATTCTATAGTTTGAATATAATAACATGTATCATCTGTAGATTGCGGTTATTGCATTGCTCTATCAACTGAAAAGGTAACACTCTCGTCCTCTATACTTAGGGTCAGTTTCTTACCGAACACATTTATTATTGCTTTAGCAGTGTTTAAGAATGGTCTTCCTAATATGAGAGGAACTCGAGAATCTTCTTCCATGTCCAGAATAACAAAATCTACTGGAAATACTAAAGTACCAACTTTAACTAGCATGTTTTCCATTATTCCTCTAGGATATTTTACTGATCGATCGGCTAGTTGTATACTTATTCGTGTTGGTTTTAATTCTCCAAGGTCTAGTTTAGTGTATAATGAATACGGCATTAGATTTATACTAGCACCTAAGTCTGCCAATGCTTCTATTGAACTAAGACTACCCAGAAAACATGGAATTGTGAAACTTCCTGGATCTGAAAGTTTTTCTGGTATCTTATTCAACAGCACTGCAGAACAATTAGCATTCATAGTAACAGCCGAGAGTTCTTCCATTTTCTTTCTATTTGTGATCAGATCTTTCATAAATTTAGCATATCTAGACATTCCTGAAATCACGTCAATGAAAGGAAGATTAACATTTATCTGTTTAAACATATCCAAAAATTTGGATTGCTCGGCTTCAAGTCTCTCTTTTCTCATTTTACTCGGGTAAGGAAGTGGTGGTTGGTATGGTTTAACATAAGGTTTAACCTTAACTGTGTTATCTTCATTAACCTTTTCAACTACCGGTTCTTTTTTCTTATCTTGTTCAGATTGTGGTTCTTGTGGAGTAGGAATAGCTTCATCAGAAATTACAGGCATTTCAGATGGTTTAAGTGTAATACCACTTCTTGTGGTAATGGCTTTAGCTGTTTCATTTCGGGGGTTAGCATTTGTATCACTAGGTAGACTTCCCGGTTTTCTTTCACCTATCAACCTTGCTAGGTTACTCACTTCTTGTTCCATATTTTAAATAGAAGCTTGTTGATTTCTAAATGCTTGAGCATTTTGTTCATTGGTTTGTTTCTGAGATGTGAAAAACTGCGTTTGAGATTCAACTAGCTTCGACATCATATCTTCTAAATTTGACTTTTTATCATCGGTTTGTGGTGGTTTATTTTGAAAAATAGGTCTTTGCTGGTTGTAAGTATTATTGGATACTTGTTGATTACTAGGACCTTGTTGGTTGTTGTATGAAACATTTCGGTTATAATTCTGGATTTGATTGTAAATTGGTCTTGGTGGTTGATAATTATTCTGATAATTATTTCCAGGTCTTTGGTTTATGTATGAAACATTCTCTCTTTGTTCTATTGTAAGTTCAATACTGAGATAATCTTTTGTTAAATGTGGTCCTCCACACTGCTCACAACTAATTCGTATTGAGTGGATATCTTTAGTCATTTTCTCCATTCGTCTCTCGACAGCATCTATCTTTGCAGAAATGGAATCTAAGTCATGGCTAGAATCGGCTCTAGCTGCTTTAGATGATCTAACGATATCTTTTTCTTGGTGCCACTCATGTGAGTGGGAAGCAGTGTTATCAATAATTTTGTAAGCGTCAGTTGCGGTTTTCTTCATAATGGAACCACCAGCTGCTATATCGATGTCTTTCCTTGTAGTGATGTCGCATCCTTGGTAGAATATTTGTACTATTTGACAGGTGTCTAAACCATGTTGCGGACATCCTCTTAATAACTTTCCAAATCTTGTCCACGCTTCATATAGAGTTTCATTTGGCTTTTGTGTGAATGTAATAATTTGTCCTTGAAGTCTCACGGCTTTAGATGCCGGAAAGAATTGTTTAAGAAATTTTTCAGCTAAAACGTCCCATGTATCAATCGCCCCTTCAGGTAACGATTCTAACCAATCTTTGGCTTCTCCCTTTAAAGTCCAGGGAAATAACATGAGATGTATCTGTTCATCCTCCACTTCTCGGATTTTAAATAGTGTACAAATCCTATTAAAGGTACGAAGATGTTCATTTGGATCTTCCTTCAGCGCACCACTAAATTGTCATTGATTAGTTACCATGTGTAAAATTTGTCCTTTGATTTCATAATCTGGCGCATTAATGTCAGGTTGAGTAATTGCGTGACCTTGGCCAGTGCGTTTAGCTCTCGTTCGGTCTTCCATACTTAGAGGTTCCAGATTCTCCATTATTGAATTTGTTGAATCTGAATCACTAGAGGATTCTGATTTAATGGTTGGTTCCTCGACAATCTCCGTTTGAATGATTGGCGGTTCCGGAGGAAAGATTAATGGTTCAGGATCTCTGAATTGTCCCTGAAGATCCTCCGGATTCTCAATTGTGAGGTCGGGTTCAAAAAATGGATTATCGGAAATTTGAATTGGAGTACTTGGTCGACTAGATGACGATTCTAAAGAAAAATCAACGGCGACAATATTTGCTAGATGTTTTGATCGAGTTACAGGTGGTGAACGTACAAAGGTGGTGAACGTTTTGCTCGGTGCATTCACTGAATATCCTATTAGTTATAAAAGATAAAAGATTATTTAAGTTATCAAATTAACAGACTTTTCTGCTTTTGCCCACGTTTCGAATAGCCAATAGATGCAGCAGGGAGCCAGAACCCTTTAAATCGGAAGCTCACAACTCAGCCACTAACAAATTCAACTATTACTACGTAACAGAAAATTTGGATGTCTATCAATTTAACCACTTAAAATAATTTTTCGTTGAAATTTAAAAAAAAAATTAGAGAAGAAATAGAAAAAATCTAAGTCCTAAAAACTAGAGTGGCGAAAAATAAGAAAGAAAAAGAGCGCGTCGAAAAACGTCGAAAAACGTCGAAAAATAAAAGGCGTCAAAAAATAAAAATAAGAAAGTAGCGCGTCGAAACTTAAAAGTCTAAAAACTAAAAATTAAAAGTCGCCTCTAAAAATACTAAAGCTTAAAAGGAATTCTATATTCAAAAGCGGCAATTACTTAAAAAGTACTACAATCTTAAAACGGCGTCGCAAAATTCTAAAGCACCTAAATCTTAGTCTAAAGAAAAAGCACTTAAGGGATTTTACGGCAAAGCCTAAAAATCTAGAAATAAAAATAACTATGGCAAAAACTATGACTTAAAACTAAATACGAGCGAAAAATACAAATATTACGCTAAAACGAATAAAAAGATACAAAATATAAAAATATACTTAAAGTTGCAAAAAGTACAATTTTTATAAAAATATTATTTTTATATTATTTATTTTATAAAAGTATTAATTTTATAATTTATTAAAATAATTAATACATAAAATACAAATTAAAACTAAAAACTAAAACAAAAACTAAATTAATTATTTAATTAACTAATCCTAATTAGGGTTTAGAATAATAATAATAATAATAATAATAATAATATATACTCCATAATTAATGCAGTGGAAAGTCAAACTGTGGCGTGTCAGACAGCTTCATGCGGTCGCATGAAGTTTTGCCTTCGGGCTCATGCGATCGCATGAGCTAGGGTTTCGGGCCACACTTTGGGCTGCTACAGTACCGGGCCTCGAGTGTTTTTATATATATATTTTTTTCAGTTTTCTGTTTTATATTAATACAAAATATTTAAATAAAATTTATATTTTTACAAACTAAAAATAAAAATAAAGAAACTTTATAAAACTTAAATATTTAACAAACTCTTAAAAATATATAAATTTTATTTTTCTTTTTATAATTTTGAATATATTATTTTTTTTTAAAACGTATATTTTTATAAGAAAAATAAAAATCTTTTTTTTTATATATTTAGTGTTACGCTTTCGGCGTTTTAGCTTTCCCCGGCAGCGGCGTCAAAAATACTTGATGTTATGCGAGGGGTATATGAAATAGTATTAATTTTTACAAGGAAATACTATTAAATACGATACAATTTTACACACGATATTTATTTATTTATAGAATGGATATACCTAAACCTTGCTACAACACTTATAGGCAGTGTACCTAATCGTATAGTAGTGTAGTTTTTAGTAAGTCCGGTTCGTTCCACTGGGATCTTTTAAACAAGCTTAACGCTATATTTTTAAGAACTATAAAAAAATACAAAAATATATATATAAGTAATTTTATTTATAAAAGGGGGATTTTACCGTTTAATGACCGGTTTGTCGATTTTAAAACTTTAGTCGCAGTTAAAACCTAATGTAAAATATTAAAAATAAATATAACTTAATTTTAAGCGTAAAGTAAATAACGATAATGAAATTGCGATAAATAAAAATGCGATAAATAAAAAGTACGACAATTAAAAGAGTACGATAATTAAAAGTGCAATTAAATACAATGACAATAAATAAAAGTGCGATAATTAAAAGTGCAATTAAATATGAAATAAAGGAAATTAAATATGAAATAAAGGAATTATGCTTATTTAAACTTCCGTAATCATGATGTTCGACGTGTTGTTTTTAGTTTATTCCCATGGGTTAATTGTCTTTTGTCCTGGATTATTCGATATGTCTATACGGATTTGTCCATAATAGTCCATCAGTCATAATCATAAAGTGCGAAAGTCTTCGTCAAATTATTCTTATTTCCGAAGTCAAATATTCCAACTAATTGGGGATTCGAATTGTAACAAGGTCTTAATACTTTGTTTAATGAATATACCAGGTTATCGACTGCGTGTAAACCAAAGTTTTACTACTTTGTTAACAATTACACCAATTACCCTTGAATGTAATCCGCCCCTGTTTCAACAAGTCTATTAACTATTAATCAAGTTCCGTGTCCGGTAAAATGAACAATTATTGGTATTTATAGATATCCCGCCCACCGTACCCAGTCAAGCGTATGTGGTTATATATAAATACGTCAAATTATAAGTCTATATATTAAATTAACGAGGTATCGTTTAGTTAATATAAAGCCCATTAATAGCCCATAGTCTAATTTACACAAGTGTCGTTCTTTTATCCAAACCCCAATTATGGTCCAAAGCCCAATTACCCAATTTTAATAATTAGCCCAACATCACAATTACTTCGGCATTAAATAAGCATAATAATAACTTAGCTACGAGACATTAAATTAAAAAGGTTGAACATAACTTACAATGATTAAAATTAGCGTAGCGTTACACGGACAGAATTTTGACTTACACACTTACCACATTCGCTAGCATACCCTTATTATTAGAATTTAAAATTAAAATTAAAATTATAATATATATGATATATATATACAAGTGAGAGATAGATGGAAAAGATGTGTAAAAGATCGCTCAAAACTGCGAAATTTATAGCATGTGGCCTGACTTTTTGGCTCATGCGATCGCATGAGATTATCTCATGCAGGCCATGCGATCGCATGGCCTGGGATTCCAGCTCACATGTCTTTGTTTGCATTCTGCCGACGGTTTTAAATATAATATATAATATATATATAATTTTAAGAATTATTTAAATATTATATTATATTTATGTGCATAGTTGACTTGTAATTTTTAGTCCGTTGCGTCAAGCGTTGAGAGTTGACTTTGGTCCCGGTTCCGATTTTACGAACGTCCTTGCGTACAATTTAATATCTTGTATTTTGCGTTTCGTGTCTTGTACTCTTGTAATTTTGAGACGTTTCTCATCAATAATTGGAACCACTTTAATTATATTTTGTACTTTTGAGCTTTTTGGTCGTTTGCGTCTTCAATTTGTCGAATCTGTCTTTTGTCTTCACCTTTTATTATTTAAACGAATATCACTTGTAAATAGAACAATTTCAACTAAAAGTTTGTCTTTCTTGAGGGATAATGCTATTAAATATATGTTCGTTTTTAGCATTATCAGTCAGCGTAACTCTTTTGTCGACTTTGGGCAGTTTTCAACCGTTGTTGAAGTTGGATGATCTTCTCGGTAGTTTCTTGTATTATCTCCGGACCCGTAATCTGTCTATCCCCCGCTTCACTCCAACAAATCGGAGACCTGCACTTTCTACCATAAAGTGCTTCAAACGGCGCCATCTCAATGCTTGAATGGTAGCTGTTGTTGTAGGAAAATTCTGCTAACGGAAGGTGTCGATCCCAACTGTTTCCGAAATCAATAACATAGGCTCGTAGCATGTCTTCAAGCATTTGTATCGTCCTTTCGCTCTGCCCATCAGTTTGTGGATGATAGGCAGTACTCATGTCTAGACGAGTTCCTAATGCTTGTTGTAATGTCTGCCAGAATCTTGAAATAAATCTGTCATCCCTATCAGAGATAATAGAGATTGGTATTCCATGTCTGGAGACGACTTCCTTCAAATACAGTCGTGCTAACTTCTCCATCTTGTCATCTTCTCTTATTGGCATGAAGTGTGCTGATTTGGTGAGACGATCAACTATTACCCAAATAGTATCAAAACCACTTGCAGTCCTTGGCAATTTAGTGATGAAATCCATGGTAATGTTTTCCCATTTCCATTTCGGGATTTCGGGTTGTTGAAGTAGACCTGATAGTTTCTGATGCTTCGCTTTGACCTTAGAACACGTCAAACATTCTCCTACGTATTTAGCAACATCGGCTTTCATACCCGGCCACCAAAAATGTTTCTTGAGATCCTTGTACATCTTCCCCGTTCCAGGATGTATTGAGTATCTGGTTTTATGAGCTTCTCTAAGTACCATTTCTCTCATATCTCCAACTTTTGGTACCCAGATTCTTTCAACCCTATGCCGGGTTCCGTCTTCCCGAATATTAAGATGCTTCTCCGATCCTTTGGGTATTTCATCCTTTAAGTTTCCCTCTTTTAAAACTCCTTGTTGTGCCTTCTTTATTTGAGTAGTAAGGTTAGTGTGAATCATTATATTCATAGCTTTTACTCGAATAGGTTCTCTGTCCTTTCTGCTCAAGGCGTCGGCTACCACATTTGCCTTTCTCGGGTGGTAACGAATCTCAAAGTCGTAATCATTCAACAATTCAATCCACCTACGCTGCCTCATATTCAGTTGTTTCTGATTAAATATGTGTTGAAGACTTTTGTGGTCGGTATATATAATACTTTTGACCCCATATAAGTAGTGCCTCCAAGTCTTTAATGCAAAAACAACTGCGCCTAATTCCAAATCATGCGTCGTATAATTTTGCTCGTGAATCTTCAATTGTCTATATGCATAAGCAATTACCTTCATTCGTTGCATTTATACACAACCAAGACCTTGCTTTGAGGCATCACAATATATCACAAAATCATTATTCCCTTCAGGTAATGACAATATAGGTGCCGTAGTTAACTTTTTCTTCAATAATTGAAATGCTTTCTCTTGTTCATCCTTCCATTCAAATTTCTTCCCTTTATGCGTTAATGCAGTCAAGGGTTTTGCTATTTCGGAAAAATCTTGGTTGAATCTTCTGTAATAACCAGCTAGCCCTAAAAATTGGCGTATGTGTTTCGGAGTTTTCGGGGTTTCCCACTTTTCAACGATTTCAATCTTTGCTGGATCCACCTGAATACCTTCTTTATTCACTATGTGACCGAGGAATTGAACTTCTTCCAACCAAAATGCACACTTTGAAAACTTAGCATACAGTTTTTCCTTTCTTAACAACTCTAGCACTTTTGCCGTATTAACAAGCTCCGGGTCTTCCTGCGCTTCTGCCGTATTAATATTGAAAACTCTTCCGCGGCCCTGCCCATTAGTATTCCCCAAATTCGGGCAATTACTTCTAATGTGGTCCGGTTTTCCACATCCATAACAAACAAAGGCGGCATTACTTGTTTCGCCACTATTTGTTCCTTTAGTTCTGTTAAACTTTGGTCCGTAGACCTCACACTTTTTCGCACCATGGCCAGTTCTTTTACACTTGGTGCAAAATGTCGTGCAGAACCCATTCTGGTGGTACTCTTCACACCTTTGGCATTTTTGGTTTTTGTTGCCGTTGTTGTTATTGAGGTTGTTGTTGGGATTGTTATTGTTGTTGAAACGGTTGTTGTAGTTGTTATTGTTGTTGAGATGTTTGTTGGAATTATTGTTAGGATTGCGGTTATTGTTGCGATTGTTGTTGCAGTTGTTGGGATAGTTGTTGCGATTGTGGTTGTAATTGTTGTTGTTGTTGCTGTACTGGTGACTCTTGTCACCGTTTTCCTCCCGCTTCCTCTTGAGTTGTTTCGTGTTGGCTTCTTCGGCCACCTGCTCTTTAATTCTTCCCTCAATCTAATTTATGAGTTTATGAGCCATTCGAGTTGCCTTCTGTATAGAAGCGAGCTCGTGTGAACTCACATCTTCTTGAATCCTTACTGGTAACCCTTTTACAAATCCGTCGATTTTCTCTTCTTCATCTTCGAATGCTCCCGGACATAATAGGCACAACTCTGTGAATCGTCATTCATATGTGGTAACGTCGAACCCTTGTGTTCGTAACTCTCTAAGTTCTGCCTTGAGTTTATTGACTTCATTTCTAGGACCATACTGCTCGTTCATCAATTGCTTGAATGCCGACAACGGTAGTGCGTAAGCAGCATTTTATCTTACCTGTTCAAGATAGGTGCTCCACCACGTTAACGCAGTACCTGTGAAGGTATGCGTAGCGTACTTAACTTTTTCCTCTTCAGTACACTTACTTATGGAAAATATCGATTCGACTTTCTCGGTCCACCGTTTCAATCCAATTGGTCCTTCGGTTCCATCAAATTTCAAAGGTTTGCAGGCAATGAATTCTTTGTAGGAGCATCCTACACGATTTCTCGCGCCGTTAGCTGCATTGCTAGATTCAGAGTTATTGTTGGTATGTAGCGCAGCCTGTACTGCGGCTATGTTTGCAGCAAGAAAGGTACGAAATTCCTCTTCGCTCATATTCATGGTGTGTCGAGTAGTCAGTGTCATTTCCTTCAAAATAGCCAATTGAATCGAGTTAATCATACAGAATATTAAGAGTAGTCAATAGTATTTCGTAGCATAATATGAACTCATTTATAAAAGCTTTTTCTTCATATTAGCGTTTTATAAGTTTAAATTCGGGTACTACCTACCCGTTAAGTTCATACTTAGTAGCTAATATACAATTGAACTACTACAATTCCATATGAAAAACTGATTATAATAATATATCACATACAAATATTCTTCAAACTTACAACTTCGCTATATTACATATAACATAAAATATAGTACACTTTGATACAGGACAGTTTTGAAGATAAACCTAGTTAATACGCAAGTTGTTCAGCAAAGGAAATAAAGACACGTAATTCATAAGTCCAGAAACAAGTCATGCATTCTGGTTTTACTAAGAGGACTTCCCATCCTTGGTCTTGTGGAAAATAACCGTTATGATCATTGGCTAGGCAGCATGTTGTAATGTCGTCAAAAGTACGAGGGTTTCGTAATGTCCAACAGCCCCGTAATAATCTAAAAACCTTGTTTCTCACCCCAACAACTGAATCCATCACTTGTGGGAAGGTTTTATTTAAAAGTTGTAACCCGATATTCTTTTTCTCACTTTGGTAAGAAGCGAACATCACTAACCCGTAAGTATAACATGCTTCTTTATGTTGCATGTTAGAAGCTCTTTCTAACTCACGAAATCCTATGTTGGGATATGTTGAGTCAAAATAGGTTCTTAACCCGTAGCGTAAAATTGCATTTGGGTTCCCCGCATTTAACGCTTTAAAGAAAACACGGCGTAACTTACGGTCTCCCCAATGTGATATACCCCACCTATCAAAGGAAAGCCTTTTATAAACTAAGGCATTTCTAGAAAGTCTTTCAAATGTTTGACAAGTTAATTTCGCCGTAACTAAATGTGCTGATGAATTATGACCGACTCTAGACAATATTTTCTCAATCATATCCTCTGGTAGGTCTTCTAAAATATTCGGTTGTCTACCCTTAACGTCCATTTTGTTTTTATACTGTAAAATAGACAAGGATTAGATTCGTAAAAGATAATTAACAAACAATACAAGCAATTTTTTTACATAGAACATAAAAGTACAAGCACACTACAATACATATAATATACAACATGATTACAACCCTCTAATATGAATCGCTGGTTTCTTCTTCTTCGAACTTGGTTCGTTTTTCTAATTTTCTAGGAATATATGGTGTTCCTCTAGTACGAGTCGTCGTTTTCCACAATGGTTTAGAGAAACCTGGTGGTTTAGAGGTTCCCGGGTCATTGTTACATTTTAGGAAATACGGATGTTGTCGATACATATAAAGTTCATCGGGGTTGGAATCGGGTTTCTCTATTTTTATACCTTTTCCCTTATTATTTTCTTTCGCTTTATTAAATTGGGTCGAGGTAATTTCTATAACATCATCGGAATCCTCATCGGGATCCGATTCATCGGAAAATTGGTAATCTTCCCAATATTTTGCTTCTTCGGTGGAAACACCATTGACCATTATTAACTTTGGTCCGTTTGTTGAGGATTTTCTTTTATTTAATCGATTTACTATAGGTATCAATATTTCTTCCTCCAGAACCTCTTCTTCTGGTTCCTCCTCTTTCGATTCCTCCTCTTCTGGTTCCTCTTCTTCCGGTTCCTCCTCTTCCGGTTCCTCCTCTTCCGGTTCCTCTTCGGGAATTTGTGAATCTTCCCAAAATATATTCGACTCTTCATTATTATTAGGTGAATCAATGGGATTTGTACTAGAGGTAGACATCTATCACACAATATCAAACACGTTAAGAGATTAATATATCACTTAATATTTACATGTTAATAATATATAGTTTCCAACAAAAAATGTTAAGCAATCGTTTTTGAAGAAAAACACGGTCGAAGTCCAGACTCACTAATGCATCCTAACAAACTCGGTAAGACATACTAATGCAATTTTCTAGTTCTCTAAGACCAACGCTCGGATACCAACTGAAATGTCCCGTTCATATTGATTATAAACGTTCCATATTAATTGATTTCGTCGCGAGGTTTTGACCTCTATATGAGACGTTTTTCAAAGACTGCATTCATTTTTAAAACAAACATAACCTTTATTTTATCGATAAAGGTTTAAAAAGCATTACGTAGATTATCAAATAATGATAATCTAAAATATACTGTTTACACACGACCATTACATAATGGTTTACAATAAGAATATATTACATCAAAAATAAGTTTCTTGAATGCAGTTTTTACACAATATCATACAAGCATGGACTCCAAATCTTGTCCTTATTTTAGTATGCAACTGCGGAAGCTCTTAATAATCACCTGAGAATAAACATGCTTAAAACGTCAACAAAAATGTTGGTGAGTTATAGGTTTAACCTATATATTATCAAATCATAATAATAGACCACAAGATTTCATATTTCAATACATCCCATACATAGAGATAAAAATCATTCATATGGTGAACACCTGGTAACCGACATTAACAAGATGCATATAGAATATCCCCATCATTCTGGGACACCCATCGAACATAATAATTTCGAAGTACTAAAGCATTCCAAATTCTAGAATGGGGCTTGTTGGGCCCGATAGATCTATCTTTAGGATTCGCGTCAATTTGGGGGGTCTGTTCTCAAATTCTTAGGCTACCAAGCTAAAAAGGGGCATATTCGGCTTCGATCATTCACCCATATAATGTAGTTTCATTTACTTGTGTCTATTTCGTAAAACATTTATAAAGTTGCATGTATTCTCATCCCAAAATGTTAGGTTTTAAAAGTGGGACTATAACTCACTTTCACAGATTTTTACTTCGAAGGGAAGTAAGACTTGGCCACTGGTCGATTCACGAACCTATAACAAATATGTACATATATATCAAAGTATGTTCAAAATATATTTACAACATTTTTAATACGTTTTAATGTTTTAAGTTTATTAAGTCAGCTATCCTCGTTAGTAACCTACAACTAGTTGTCCACAATTAGATGTACAGAAATAAATCGATATATATTATCTTGAATCAATCCACGACCCAGTGTATACACATCTCAGGCTAGATCACAACTCAAAGTATATATATTTTTGGAATCTACCTCAACCCTGTATAGCTAACTCCAACATTACTGCATATAGAGTGTCTATGGTTGTTCCAAATAATATATATACATGGGTCGATATGATATGTCAAAACATTTGCATACGTGTCTATGGTATCCCATGATTACATAATATATTAGAATACATGTATAATACAATATAAGTTAGCTAGGATATGATTTGTATAGAATTGTTACAATATTTCCCGTAGCTACAACAATCAAAAAATATCCAATCTTGTTTTACCCATAACTTCTTCATTTTAAATCCGTTTTGAGTGAATCAAATTGCTATGGTTTCATATTGAACTCTATTTTATGAATATAAACAGAAAAAGTATAGGTTTATAGTTGGAAGTATAAGTTACAAGTCGTTTTTATAAGAGGTAGTCATTTCAGTCGAAAAAACGACGTCTTGATGACCATTTTGAAAAATATACTTTCACTTTGAGTTTAATCATGATTTTTGGATATAGTTTCATGTTCATAAGAAAAATTATTTTCTCAGAAGAACAACTTTTAAATCAAAGTTTATCATAGTTTTTAATTATCAAACCCAAAACAGCCCGCGGTGTTACTACGACGGCGTATGTCCGGTTTTACGGTGTTTTTCGTGTTTCCAGGTTTTAAATCATTAAGTTAGCATATCATATAGATATAGAACATGTGTTTAGTTGATTTTAAAAGTCAATATAGAAGGATTAACTTTATTTGTGAACAAGTTTAGAATTAACTAAACTATGTTCTAGTGATTACAAGTTTAAATCTTCGAATAAGATAGTTTTATATGTATGAATCGAATGATGTTAAGAACATCATTACTACCTTAATTTTAGTAGGTAAACCTACTGGAAATAAGAAAAATAGATCTAGCTTCAAAGGATCTTTGGATGGCTTGAAAATTCTTGAAGCATAATCATGACACGAAAACAAGTTCAAGTAAGATTTCCACTCGAAATAAGATTGTTATAGTTATAGAAATTGAATCAAAGTTTGAATATGAGTATTACCTTGTATTAGAAAGATATATTACTGTAAATAAGAAAGATTTCTTAAGTTGGATGATCACTTTACAAGATTGGAAGTAAGCTAGCAAACTTGGAAGTATTCTTGATTTTATGAAACTAGAACTTATAGAATTTATGAAGAACACTTAGAACTTGAAGATAGAACTTGAGAGAGATCAATTAGATAAAGAAAATTGAAGAATGAAAGTGTTTTTAGGTGTTTTTGGTCGTTGGTATATGGATTAGATATAAAGGATGTGTAATTTTGTTTACTTGTAAATAAGTCATGAATGATTACTAATATTTTTTGTAATTTTATGAGATATTTCATGCTAGTTGCCAAATGATGGTTCCCACATGTGTTAGGTGACTCACATGGGCTGCTAAGAGCTGATTATTGGAGTGTATATACCAATAGTACATACATCTAAAACCCGTGTATTGTACGAGTACGAATACGGGTGCATACGAGTAGAATTGTTGATGAAACTGAACGAGAATGTAATTGTAAGCATTTTTGTTAAGTAGAAGTATTTTGATAAGTGTCTTGAAGTGTTTCAAAAGTGTATGAATACATATTAAAACACTACATGTATGTACATTTTAACTGAGTCGTTAAGTCATCGTTAGTCGTTACATGTAAATGTTGATTTGAAACATTTAAGTTAACGATCATGTTAAATGTTGTTAACCCAATGTTTATTATATCTAAAGAGATGTTAAATTGTTACATTATCATGATATCATGATGTATTAATATATCTTAATATAATATATATACATTAAATGTCGTTACAACGATAATCGTTACATATATGTCTCGTTTCGAAATCATTAAGTTAGTAGTCTTATTTTTACATATGTAGTTCATTGTTAATACACTTAATGATATATTTACTTATCATTTAACATAATTAACCAAGTGTATCAATATCTTAATATGATTCATATGTACTTAGTAAGACGTTGATATAACGATAATCAATATATATATCGTTTTCGAGTTTCTTAAATTCAATAGTCTCATTTTTATGTATATAACTCATTGTTAAAATACCTAATGAGATACTTACTTATCATAATATCATGTTAACTATATATATAATCATATATATGTCATCATATAGTTTTTACAAGTTTTAACGTTCGTGAATCACCGGTCAACTTGGGTGGTCAATTGTCTATATGAAACCTATTTAAATTAATCAAGTCTTAACAAGTTTGATTGCTTAACAGGTTGGAAACACTTAATCATGTAAATAACAATTTCATTTAATATATATAAACATGGAAAAGTTCGGGTCACTACAGCTATAGCGCTACCGGCTCTTTGGTTCACACTATAACACACGTACTATGACGCTACCGGCTCTTTAGTTCACATCATAACACGCTCGTACATACTATGGCACTACCGGCTCTTTGGTTCATACCATAGCATACAAATAGATACATTACATACATAAGCATATAATCATTCCACTCACCTTAATGATTTTTGGTGACGATTTATACCTCCACAAGCTTCGAAGCAAGGTACCTAATATAATAAGTACTCGATCAACAAACAAACTTGTTGGACTAAATACCAATACTTCACTCATGTGCATTTAATGACTTAAATGCATTAAATGCCCCATTTTCACCAAAACCGCCCTTAAGGGTCAAGACCATCATTAATCACTTAAAAGCTAGTGATTAAGGTCCAACAACACTAACTATTACACAATTTGGGTATTTCATACCCATATTTCCCAATTAGGTCAATCATTAGCCCTTAGACTAATTTAAAGTCAACACACTCATTTCGGGTCATCCACTAACCCATCTAACACCCATTTACTAATTTACTAGGTGTGCTAGTGATTATCTAACTAATTAGGACACATAAACATCAATTTACACTTTGAAACCATAGGTTAGTTACTATTGAGTCTTCATGACTCCATCTTACCCAAGAACACCCAAAATCATTAAATATGGGTTTTATGTTCATCACTATCCCAAACCCTAACCCTTACACAAAATCAAAGTAAGGAAATTAAAGTTAGAACATACCACTACAACCAATACGTAGCTAGAGAGGAGATGAACAACTTTATAACTCGAGCTAAGACTCAAAACTAGCTCCTTCTTCCTTTGCTTGAGCTTTCTCACACAAGAATCTCACTCTCTCTCTCTCTCTCTAAAATTAAAGTGAAGAAGATAAGGTTGTTGAAAATGGAGTGAATGATACTCCACAAACTGACCTACTGGCCTTTAACTCGTCCATAGGTGAAATTACCAAAATACCCATCAAAATATCTGAATAAAAGAACTGAATCCGGCTACAGTAGAGAGTGCGCGTGATGTGCGCTGAGCGCACTCAGGCCAGCTCAGCTTCTGACTTCTGTTCAACTGCACAACCCATCCCACACTTTATGTACTCAATTTACACTGCTAAGGGTCTTACATATAACCCATAATTTCCTTAGCTCTATCCCGCTCGAAAAACTCGTTTGAAATTACTCGCTCATAACCCCGTCGTAATATTTTATGTATAATAATATTAATACTAATACTACTAATAATAATATTAGGATTAATAATAATAATAATAATAATAATAATAATAATAATAATAATAATAATAATAATAATAATAATAATAATAATAATAATAATAATAATAATAATATATATATATATATATATAGAGAGATATCGAGAGAGATAGATAGATAGTTGAGCTCGCAAAACCAGAAATCGAATTGCATTTATAGAGAATTTCTGTCACCGACACCCATGCGATCGCATGAGTTTTATGTGGTTTTACCATGCGATCGCATGGAGCTACAGTACCAGACTGAAATGGTTGCTCCGCGATCGCTGTGTTTTACTCTATGAATCACCGCGATCACGGAGGGGTTCTTTCCAGTTCAGGGTTTCTTGTTTTCTAGTTTGTCGACATAATATATATATATATATATATATATAATATATAATTTATATTAATTATATATATATATTATTATATTCTCGTGTATAGTTAACTTTAAAAATTATTTCCGATGACTTGTACGTTGACGCTCGACTTACTTCCCGGTTCCGGTTTTTCGAACGTTACTTCGTACGCTTTAATAATATGCATTCTACGTTTCGTGACTCGTACCCTTATCAAAATATAGACTTAATTCATCAATAAATTATATTACTAGAAGTATAACTTGTACATTTGAGTGTTTTGGTCATTTGCTTCTTTAAATTATCGTTTAGAAATTTGTATACAAATATATATATATATATATATATATATATATATATATATATATATATATATATATATATATATATATATATATATATATATACTCGAAATCTTTATTTAACGATATAATTTATAGTTTTTCAAAACTACTTATATTCAAAATCATTTTATTTAAATTTTTTAATATAAATTGTTATATCATAAAACGTTTTCATTTAAGAAAGTAAAATCACATATAGAGTAATATGGGTTTCATATTTTTAAATTACAGTTTATTCATGAATCGTAGGGTTAAGCCTAAAGGATAATTAAACGTATGAAATCATCTTAGTGTAACCCGTCGAAAGGGTTTATCTTGACGACAAACATTATCCCATTAATATCGTAATAGCTAAATAATTAACTTATCAAAAGACACAAGGAAATTATTGTAAAGCACACGTTGAAAGTTAAGCAGGAATCTCCACTAACTTTTGTCTAGTTCTTGTTAATTGACACTTTTTCTAACATGTCGATTTACTTTACCATCTATTCCGAATATTGTTAAAAAGAAAAGATTTCTTAAATCAACGTGGGCCTCGCAACAGAGACCTATAATCATATCATAATATTTACGGGATTTATAAGTGCTGAAGTATCTATTAATTCAATCATTGGTATAACCTTTTAATTCCAAAGATAAATATATCAAACATATATGGAAACAAATACGTTTAATGTAAAGTATTATACATTTAATACTTATTAACGTTTTCAAGTTATAATATCTATACATGAACATGAACACAGTTCAAAATTTTTTGAGACTCAACATTACAGACTTTGCTTATCATGTCGAAATCATATAAGATTAAGTTTAAATTTGGTCGAAAATTTCCGGGTCGTCACATTGTGTGAAGTACTTTTGTCAAAATTTAGCCCGATTTAGAGTTTAGGGTTTAGGGTTTAGTGTTTTGGGTTTAGTCCCTTAAACCCAAAACCAAAACCCTAAACTCTAAACCGTTCGTGTTAAAAACTCAATCTAAATTCTAAATCTAAACCCTAAACCCTAATATCTAAAACCTCAAAATACACTCGAAAAACACGATAATTGTTATATATTAATTCTTCGAGCGTTTTTCGACCAAAATAAAAACATTTATCACAAATGTCTTTATTAAATGTTCATATTTTCATCCAATATATAATGTTCGTGAACAAAGTTTTTTCAAAAAATGAAAAAAAAAATTGTTTCCTCCCGACTGGTTACTTCCCCCTTGATCATACCACTATATATATATATATATATATATATATATATATATATATATATATATATATATATATATATATATATATATATATATATATATATATATATATATATAGGCATGTTCAAATGAGAAGCATAAAAAGACGAGAACTGCGAGAACTTCTTAATTTCATTGTTTTTATGCATTTAAATGCAACAAATTATATTAAAATATTAATTAATGTTCATATCATTAACAAACATATATTCATTACTACAAATTGCATTTTAAATTGTTAATTGTAAATTACTGTATAAATTATTCAGATGTTCATAAACAAATATGCACATGTGAACGAGAAACTATATATTTGATTATATAGGTAAAATATAAGTTTTTTTCAACTATTTTATGTTCATTCTTACTCTCCATCAATATTTATGGGTGATTCAATCTACTCACGTGTACATATATTTATAAATAAAAATTCAGTTCTCGCCCTTTTAATGGTTCTTGTTTGAATTTTAACTATATGTGTGTTGTGTGTGTGTGTGTGTGTTGGGGGGGGGGGGGGGGGGGGGGGGGCGCCAAGGTTGGAGAACTCGAATCTCACGGAGATCTCGTTTAGACATTTTTGGGAAGATCTCGGCATCTCGGAAATTTCTCGGGGAGATCTCGGGCGTTGACTTACGTTGACCTTTCAGTTTTTTTTAATATAAATATAATTATATCTATAAATATTTGTATATTTATATATACTTTTACGAGATTTTACAAAAAAATCCAAAAATGAGTGAGAAAACATGAGAAATTATTAGATCTTATGAGAAAATCGAAGAAATGACCGAGAAAATCCGATAAATTTTAGCTTTGTCCAAGTTTGACCTCGTTAACTGGAAAATCTTGGGAGATGGGCATCTCGTCTCGGTTTTCTTCCAAAAACAAGATCTCGGGGTGATCTCAAGGAGAAATAAAGAGATTTATAACACTACGCGCGCGTGCCTGTTTGTGTGTATTTTTTGCAAAGAAAATCCATTTAAATATTCAAGAGTAAAACATATGTTATATGTTCATGTCTGTGTTGATTTAGTTACATATATAATAATTTATAAAAACTATACTTATAAATAGTTAATATTTATATATAAACTATACTTAGGAATGTCAAAGTTGAGCGTTTCTTAACCCTTTTATAACAATTTGATGCATTATGAGTTGAAAATACGTCACTGAAAATACATTTTTTTCCTTTTCTAATCTTTTATTTCTACTGATTGACACATACAGTGACGGTCGATTTTTAACTCTCGAGCATTCACATTCACTCTTTCTTCACTTCATTAGCCACGAATAAGGCTTTGTCTATAAAACAAAATGATTAAAAGTTGATTGGCTCAAAATGAATAATTTAAAGATTATAAATAAATTTATTGATGAACCAACAAAAGAGTTCTGAATAAATAAATGATAGAAAATATAAATGACCATTTTAACATGATAGAAATTACCATTTTAACAATGATAGTTGTTCAAATATAGGGTCATTTAAACTGAACTAATACTCTGAATCGACTAGCGTTATAGAGTTTGAACAGTGAGCCTCTCGTTGAGAACATTATCGCTAACACTTCTCGTTTGTTTCTTTGGCCTTCCTTAATCCTCTTTCTCCAATACCATCGTTTTTCGTGTATGTAGGTTTATAATCTATCCTCTTCATTTTCTCCCTAACTAGGGTTTCTTATATTCTTTTTTACTATAAAAATCTGCTCAACAGCATACAATAGTCATCAAAGAAGATAAAAGGGATTATACATCACGAAGTCACCAAAGTTTATTGTTTTGTATGTGTAAGCCACCCATGTTTGAAAATGAGTTTTTTTTTAACGGCGATATCGACATCGATGGCTCTCATTTGTCACTCATACACGCGTTAGGAGAAAACTCTTTACACACCATCGCTGCATTGGGTACCCTACGTGCTTTGGATTAAACTGATAAGCTTAAGGCATGCACCATATCACCCCAACAGAATCCTTGAGAAAATCCCCCCTCCCAGGATTCGAACCCTCGAATATTATTTCAATGAAGTGGGTCCGGTATCAACATAGGAGTTGTACCACTCAGACAATGCCTCGCTGGTATATTTGAAAATGGGTTTGTAGGTCAGCCAGATTTATCTTTTCGCATATGTAGGCCACAGGGGCGGATGTATATAGTGCCCAGTGGTGGCACGGGACACCACTGAAATACGCGATGTAGTGAAATTTTTTTTGGGTTTTTAACTAGTGACATCACTGAATAGTGTACATTTTTTTGAGTGACACCATTGAAATAAGACATCTAGTAGTAATTCTTTGAGGGTTTTAATGGGTGACACCAGTGATTACCAATCCTAGATCCGCCCCTGGTAGGCCACATATATTTGAAAGTGATTTTGTATGCCATATAAGTTCGTAAGCTATTACATATATACCAAATCTGATTGAAAAACTTTGAAAAAATTATAAAAAATGCAAATACTCTTGTATTTGGTAACAATTAATCGTTGTATAAACAATGTTTATTAAGATATGTTTGATTATATATGCTATTTTTTACATTTTTCTAATGAGATTTTAGTTAGCTTTTGTACGTATGAAATTGATTAATCAACAAAAAATAAGGATTAGATATGAAAAATATTTTACTTTTTATTAATGTTATAACATAAAACTCAAACGTATGTAACATCATATGACATACAAACCATAAAATTGACATTGACATAATCATTAAAAGAAATAAAAAAAAGTGCAACATAAGCAAAGCATTTGAATATGGAATAAAGTTATATGTTCCTCTCTTTTTTCTGCATAACTATAAGTAAAAAAGTTAAAGAAAATAATATAGCAATTGAAAATTTAAACATAGTAATAGTATATAAAGAATACAAAAAGAAACAAAATTGGTTCTTTAGCAGCTCTCCTAGAGTGGTCTCACGATCAACATTATAGAAGAAAATTTTAATACTTTGTAGGAGGAAATTGTAATATAGAATACATGGATTCATTCATGACTTGTATAAAGTAAACGAGTATATTTTTTTAACTTACACGGCTAGATGATCAAGTCAACTTATTTGGTAATTAATGTTTAGGGGAATCATTTGTGTAATAAAATTGTGTAAATTATTGTTACTATATGTGCTCATAGGTATAAATGAATAATTATTTACTCTCAAACGATTCTATCATTTAGTATTTATTCAATATTGTTTTATTTATTTTATAATTATAGTAATTACTGATTAGTAAGTAAAAATTCGTAATTGGTCTTCGAAGTTTGTACCAAAAATTAAGATGGGAAATAAAGTTTGTTGATCGGAGTTTTTAATATTGTACAAAGTTAATCTCACAATTTGACAAACGTTAATACCATACAGTTAAGTGAATTTCAAAAATGATGGAAAGCTAAAAAATTTTTTTTTTAACTAACTACATAAAAGACAAAACTATATAATCAGGAGTCCAAAGTATATATATATATATATATATATATATATATATATATATATATATATATATATATATATATATATATATATATATATATATATATGAGATGCAAAACATGTTATATCAAAGGAATTAATATATGTCATTCTAATCACAAATTGAACGATAGATATAACGGTGTTTCTGTTGCTGCGAAAAACTAATATCGATAGTAAACAATATGATGATTTGTGCTTCACAATGTGACAAATAGTTTTAATCTTTGTCGATAAATTTGTTACTGTTTGTATGTTTATAATATCAATTTTAAACTACTAAAATGTAATGGTACATTAGAAATATGCTCCAGAAATCATCACTACTCCTTTATTTTTTAAATTCACTTAACTGAATTATATTAATGTTTGTTAAATCATGGGATCCGTGTACAATGTTAAGTGGCCAACTATATCATATGATATTTTTTCAATTAGTAATAGTAATTATCCATAATAATTAGTGTTAGTATTAGTTTTATTCATTTTTGTTATGATATATGGAGTAAAAGTCAAATATGGATGATAATTCTCTCTACATACGCATGCAGAGGAATAGTTATTTGCATAGTAAAATTATGAATTATTGATTACTATTTCACCTATTCTATAATTGAAGATGAAAACGAGTAACGTACAGTTAAGTTTTAGTATTATAAATACTCACTCAATTGTAAGGATATGTACACTATTCTTCAATAAGAATTTACTCTCTTCTTTCTTCTTTCACATAAATTGAAAATAGGCCACTAAAGGTAGTTATATGCCTACTGAATTATAACACGTTGTCAGCA
The DNA here is from genome assembly GCF_046630445.1 of Rutidosis leptorrhynchoides. Taxonomy (NCBI): domain Eukaryota; kingdom Viridiplantae; phylum Streptophyta; class Magnoliopsida; order Asterales; family Asteraceae; genus Rutidosis; species Rutidosis leptorrhynchoides. The sequence goes on along the minus strand of NC_092333.1, from coordinate 33,808,519 downwards.
CGAAGAGCTCCCGTCGGCCATCGTCCTCCACCGCTGGAAGATCTTGAAACCTCATATGTGTCTTTCGATCAAGAATTTATTAGCTTGGGTTCTTCCTTCCACCACTGATTCATCAGGTACTCTATACATGATTTAAATGTCTACTAAATGAACACATGATAAAAAGAAATAAATAAAAATAATAATAATGACTACAGATTGTAATATGACTTTTTGATAATTAAAACACATTTGTGGTACTCGACACTTGACCAATTTACTTATATTAAGTTAAGGATTACCTTTGTAGTTAGCTACTACTTGAATTTAGATGTCTTTATGAAAACAGAACATACATCCACCTTTTGTTGTGGTTTACATATAATTTCTTTTAATTTATTGAATTTTTATTTATATACTCTTAAAAAAATAAAAAAAATAAATAAATAAAAATAGGAAGGGCTGCACCACTGTTCGCCGTCGGTTATTCTTCCGGTACACTCGTTTGGCGACTTTGCTGATCAAAACCCATATTTCGATTCTAATTTGTGACTTGGTTTGCTCCTGATCTATGTTCTGCTCACGATTTGTTGTTATATTTTGGTGAGAGAGAGATGTGCATTTATTATTATAAAGATTAAATAAAGATCACCTCTGAATTGAACCAACTCCTCATAATCGTTCGTCATCTTCACTTCTTCTGAACACACACTTTCATTCAGCATGGTAATTCCATATCTACCCTTGTAAGCAACTCCGGTATCTTTAACATTTCCTTTATTCTTGATCATCCTCCATCTTCATCCTCTCAAATTGGGGCTTTTTTCTCCCGTTTGCATCAATACCCACCAAATCAATTTTGTAATTGCCAAACACAAGCAAATATATTAATCATTCGTAAAAGCAAGCTTACAAAACCTGTGGTTACGGTCGATGATGAAGAAGATTTTGAGTTAATTTTCACGGATCTGAAATGAAAAAATTAAGACTCCGTAGTACATAACAACGAAATATTGCAAAGCAAAGAAATAGACTTATGAGTTCAATATGATAAAAATCTTTCAACTTGTATAATATAAAGTAATTGATAGAGTGGATACAGGGGATAATGAGCTGTCAAAGTAGATGAAAAAGGATGGGAATCATATTTTGGGACGAGTTTTTTAACAAAATGTAGTAGGTACAAAAAGTATTTAACTACTACATTATGAGTACTAGATATAGTTATCTTAAATAAAGCATAAAGCATCTTATCTTAAATAAGCAGCAGACACGTAAAGCTTTATATGGACACTATCTAGACAAAGTGAAAACCAATATAAATAATAAAATTAAATTAAAATCAAACCATAAAATAATTAGATGTGTTCATTCTTTCAGTTACATAACCATTAAATTAAATCACATCATTAAATTAAATTAGAACCATCCAAGATTCGTATCTGCAATTGGAACAAACAGTGGCGGTGAAAGTTTATCGATTTCCAAATCTAAAACAAATCGGAAAAATGAAGGAAACGAGGTAAAAAAAGAGAGAAGGAGAAGAGAATCAGAGATAGCATTCAATAAAAAAAATATACGGAATAAAAAAAAAAGTTGATTAGTGTAAGCTAAAGTACATAAATGCACCACTTTCAAAGTTAAATTTTTTTTTTTTTATTGTGCACATGATTTAAGAGGGTTGTCCAAATAAAAAAATCCCAAAATAAAATATTGATAAAACTTGAAACACATAAACCCATTTAACCATACATTTTTTAACAATAAGAAAACACATGAGCAAAGTATTGTTGCTTCGTGTGTGTGTTGATCGATCCCTCTTCGCAGTAGCCTTTGTCCTCATAATATACTCCGTATCATTGATTAAAGTTAGACCCACAAGTCCTTGATTAATTCCACTCTCAGTTTCTTTTGCATATAATATAGGGTAAAGTGTAAAGCCTATGTATTGTAGATAATGGTAGCATACACACTATGATCAAATATAAGAAATATTTCATCGATTTAAATCAAATGAATGAATCATAAATACTATATCAGGTCTTGCAAACTTGATATAAGGAACGAAAAAGGCAAAATTCATGTTACCAAATGGTACGAATTTTTTTTAATAAATAATGTCTTGTTTTCTCCAAATAATAAAAGAGAATTTTTTTGTTAAGTTTCTCTAATGTATATCATAATGGATATGATTATCAGTAAATGATAACAGATAATGAGAAATATCTGTGCAGCACCGAAAAGGGCATATGATGAAAAGCGCATATGATAAAAAGCGCATATGATGAAAAGCACAACGCATATGATTAAAAGCGCATATGATGAAAAGTGCATATGATGAAAAGCGCAGCGCATATGATTAAAAGCGCATATGATGAAAAGTGCATATGAAGAAAAGCGCAAGCACATATGATTAAAAGCGCATATGGTGAAAAGGATATATGATGAAAAGTGCATATGGTGATTAATGAAAAGCACATATGGTGATTAATGAAAAGCACATATGGTGATTAATGAAAAGCACATGATAATTAATGAAAAGCACATTGAGAAAGAATCACCAATGTTTCTTGAAAGAATTCAAGGAGATATATGGACCAATTCATCCATTATGTGGACTATTTTGATATTTCATGGTTCTAATAGACGCATCTAGCGGATGGTCTCATGTTTGTGTGTTATCAAGCCGTAATATGGCATTTACAAAGTTTCTTGAACAAATTATTAAATTAATAACACATTATTCTGATTACAACATTAAAAAAAGATGAGACTTGATAATGCTTGTGAGTTAACCTCTCAAGCATTTAATGATTATTATATGTTTATAAGGATTGTTGTTGAACATCCAGTTGCTTATGTGCATTCAAAAAATTGATTTAGCTGAATCAATAGATAAACGCTTGCAGCTAATAACTAGACTATTGGTAATGAGTACAAAACTCTCAATATTTATATGGGGACATGTAAATTTACATGATGCGACATTAATTCGCATTAAACCAAGTGCAAGTCATAAATATTCTCCCCTACAAACTTAATTTTGGTCGAGAGCCAAATATTTTTCACCTTAGAACATTTGGTTGTGCCATGTATTTTTCAATTGCACCACCACAACGCACTAAAATGGTTCCTCAAAGAATGATGGAAATATATATTGGATATGAAACATCTTCAATTATAAGATATATTGAACCCATGACGGGTGATGTTTATACAACATGTTTTGCTGATTGTCATTTTAATGAAATATTGTTCCCTAGATTAAGGGGAGAAATAAAAATAAAGAAAATGATATTTCACGGTGTGAACATCAATTAAGGTATCTTGATCCTCGCACAAAATAATGCGAAACAAAAAGTCCAAAAATAATGCGTATGCAAGAACTTGCAAAACAATTACTTGATTCATTTAAAGATACAAAAAGAGTGACTAAATCATATAATAGTAGGAAATGCTCCAACTCGAATTGAAATCTCAAAAGCTGGTAATAATGTCACTCATAAGTCTTTGCCACGTCCGAAACGTGGAGACGAATTGGTTCCAAAAGATAAAAATCCTTGAAAAAGAAAATCAACTGATAATGACGTAAAAGAAAGTGTTCAAGAAGAACCATAAATCAATATTCCTTCTGCGGAGGTGATATTGCTCCAAAAGAACATATATTTAGTCGCAATATCATTCCAAAATGTAATGTTTTTAATTGTAATTTCCTTATTTTTAGTTGTAATTGTTTAAAATAAATAAGTGTGAAGACGAAAGACGAAGATCACTCGAAAACGAAGATTTAAAGTCGAAAACGAAGATTTAAAAGGCGAAAACGTCCAAAATGCACAAACGTACAAGTTACACTCCAAGTGGTTTAATTTATTGAAGAAAAACGTCTAAAGATTAACAAGAACGCAAGTCGCGGAACGCAAAGTACAAGATATTAAATTATACGAAAGGACGTTCGAAAATTCGGAACCGGGACCGCAGCCAACTATCAACGCCCGACGCAACGGACCAAAAATTACAAGTCAACTATGTACAAGAATATAATATAATATTTAAATAATTATATAAATTATTTATATATTATATATATTTAAATAAAACGTCGACAAGCAAGGAAACAAATCAAATGTGGCTGGATCCAGCTGGCCATGCGATCGCATGGCCTGGAAGGCAAAAATCCATGCGATCGCATGGGACCAAAATCCTGGCCACATCTATAAATAAGCAACGAGTTTGGCCAGAAAAAACACACCACAATATATCATATACTCCTCTGTAATAATAATAAATATATATATATATATAATATATATATATATACATATATATATATATATATATATATATATATATATATATATATATATATATATATATATATATATATATATATATATATATATATATATATATATATATATATATATATATATATATATATATATAAGTATAGTGTAGTTTTATATTAGATTAGTTTGGTTTATGTAAAAGTTATTTTACGAGTTCTAAAGTCGAAGTTCTGTCTGTGTAACACTACGCGATAAATACTCAATGTAAGTTATGTTCTTTTTAAATTAATGTCTCGTAACTAAGTTATTATTATGCTTATTTGAGCCGAAGTAATCGTGATGTTGGGCTAAATATTAAGATTGGGTAATTGGATTTTGTACCATAATTGGGGTTTGGACAAAAGAACGACACTTGTGGAAATTAGACTATGGGCTATTAATGGGCTTTATATTAAATTAACGATACCTCGTTAATTTAATATAAAAATTACAATTTGACGTATCTATATATAACCACATACGCTTAATCGGATACGATGGGGGGATATTTATAAATACGAATTATTGTTCATTTGACCGGACACGGGGATGGATTAATAGTCAATGGACTCATTAAAATAGGGGTGGATTACATTCAAGGGTAATTGGTGTAATTGTTAACAAAGTATTAAAACCTTGGATTACACACAGTCGATAACCTGGTGTATTCATTAAACAAAGTATTAAGACCTTGTTACAGTTCGAATCCCCAATTAGTTGGAATATTTGACTTCGGGTATAAGGTTAAATTTGCCGAGCATTTTATAATTATGACCGATGAACTATTATGGACAAAAACCAGATAGGTTTCAATTACATCCAGGACAAAGGACAAATAACCCAGGGTAATAAATTAAAATCAAAACGTCAAACATCATGATTACGGAAGTTTAAATAAGCATAATTATTTTATTTTATATTTCATCGTACCTTTAATTATCGTCATTTATATTTTGCATTAGGTTTTAATTGTGACTTAAGATATAAAACCGACAAGCCAGTCATTAAATGGTAAACCCCCTTTTATAATAATAAATATTATTATTTATAATTATATATATTTGTACAAATATAGTTATATAAAAATATAGTGTAACCGTCTCCCTGTGGAATGAACCGGACTTACTAAAAACTATACTACTCTACGATTAGGTACACTGCCTATAGTGTTGTAGCAAAGTCTAGGTATATCCCATCTGTAAATAAATAAATAACTTGTGTAAAATTGTATCGTATTTAACAGTATTTCCTTGTAAAAATTAATAGTATTTTATACACCACCTCGCACACATCAAGTTTTTGGCGCCGCTGCCGGGGAGTCGGTGAAACGCAATATTTTTAATTTATTTTTGTATAAATATATTTATATATATTTTTAGAAAAACAATATAAAGTTATTAAAAAAAACTGGACTTACAGGCCCATGCGATCGCATGAGCCAGAAGCCTCAACACCATGCGATCGCATGGCCTGCCCTGACAGGTCTGACTTGAGCATTAAATACGTTTAGGGTTTATAAATAATTATTATTATTAATTAGGGTTATTTATTTTAATATTTAGTTTTAGTTTTATTTAAAATTAGTAATATTAAGTTTTAATTAGTTTTATTAATATATAAAATTAATACTTTTATAAATAATTATATACAAATAATATTTTTATAAAAATAGGTAATTTTATCATTTTTTGTCTCTTTTTATAATTTGTATATTTTAATCATTTGTATATTTTTCGTTCGCAATTAGTTTTAAAATTAGTTTTTCCGTAGTTATTTTATATTTATAGATTCTTAGGCTTTGCCGTAAAATCCCTTAAGTGCTTTTTCTTTAGATTAAGATTTAGGCACTTTGGAATTTTGCGACGCCGTTTTTCGCTTTAGTTTTAAATAGATTTTAGTGCCTTTAAGTAATTGCCGTTTTCTGAATAAAATTGCATTTACCTTTAGACCTTTATGCGCAACTTTTTAGATATAATTTTTAGACTTTTAAGTTTCGACGTTTTTCTTTCTTATTTTTATTTTTCGATGTTTTTCGACGCGCTTCTTTTTCTTTCTTATTTCTCGACGATCTAGTTTTTAGGACATAGAATTTTCTATTTCTTCTCTGAAATTTCAAAAACGAAAAATTATTTTAAGCGGTTAAATTGATAGACATCCAAATTTTCTGGTTCGTAGTAATAGTTGGATTTGTTAGTGGCTGAGTTGTGAGCTTCTGATTTAAAGGGTTCTGGCTCCCTGCTACATCTTTTGGCTATTCGAAACGTGGGCAAAAGCAGAAAAGTCTATTAATTTGATAACTTATATATTTTTTTATTTTATTTTTTTAGTAAATCCACCACATTGTAGCTAAAATTTGGTAATAAGCGCATTATGGAAAATCTTAAAAATATCTTGGCAACTCTTTATGACATCCGAAATCAATTTAATCAATACTCTCAAACGGGTGTTGATGACAATTCGTTCGGTCAATCTTGGATCACGAATGACGAAACAATAACTGGTTGTGAAATCTGTGGAGATTATCACTCAACATGAGAATGTTATTATTATGTTCCTATGGAAAATTACGCACCCACGGAACCTGAATGGAACGATTATGAAGAATACAATTCAAATTGGGATTATTCCCAAGAATATTTCCAAACTCCACAACCAGAAGACGAGAAAAATTATGTGTCTGAAAATTCTTTAGATTATATGAAAATCAAACTCGAAGAACTTGATGCTCAAAATGAACAAATGAGAGAGTTTGTAAATAGGCAAGCTGAAACTCTATCTGACTACACACCTGTTGATCTGAGGAGTCATGTACAAGAAAATCTCATATCATCGAATTTTGTTAAATTCGAGAGCTCCGAAATCACCAACTATCCCGATGATACTTTTTATTCAGCTTTACCAATTTCATAACATATCGACACATTAGCCTCTACCGACGAAATCATCGATCCATTAATGGATGAAGAAGAAATAAGGGTGACAAATTGGTACTCTTGGGAAAACGATAACATTGAAAACTTTACCCTCGAGACCAAAGTGGTGGGACCGATAAGTACCGTTAATGAAAAAGAATATGCTTCGATCCCGAAATTTACCATTCCACAACCTTCTAACGCAATATTCTCAATAGACAAGTCATCTACTGAAGATGAACTACGAGCTGTAATAGATAATGACACCTCAGATTTCACCCAATTAGGTAATAGAGGTGAAAACTTTGATCCCGAGAATAAACGGAAGGAAATGTTAGGAATTGTCCACCCTATAGAAATATGTATGTCGGTGTATATCGATCCATTTAACCAAGAACCAGAAAAGAGACATATCCATTTACTAAAAGCTACACTTAAAAAAGAATTAAGTAGTGATGATAGGGTGGGTCTAAACTTTAAACCCATTGATATATTATACACCACCCGAGATATAAATAACTGGCTCACTATTCTAATTCGTGGAACTTATTCTACCGACTTCACATGTCGTCAGCTAAGTGTGGGAAAGTCTAACCCCACTTAACGTTAAATTAGGGGTTCGGGTTAGTGCATAACTAGTTAATAAACATGCATGATGAGTAAGGGTAAAAGATGCATTTTCAAATATTAGCAAACAGTTCAGAAAAGCAGCCGTTTTTGAAGAAGAAAAAAACATTTGTGATAAAACAAGAAGGGATGAACGATGAGGTGTACCATCTATCATTCGACGAGCTTTGAAAATACATACTGGGTATTTTTAATCATTTTCTACACTAATCACCCTCATGAATTTATAATTAGAGTCTGATTTCATGCAAATGAGGGCATTGCATGATCTCAAGTGTGGGGAAGGGTTATAAATTCTCTCGGGTTTATACTTGGCTTATTTTCTAAATTTTGTGAAAATTTTAAAAAAAAAATTCAACTAAATGAATTCAAAATCACGTTTAAACATATTTATGAACGATAAAACTAGGTGTTAATGCTGAAATTATTGTTACTTCGGAAAAGACATAAATTGAGAAACAACTAAAACGCTTGAATTTATTTATTAAGATATAAAAAGACGCATGAAGAAAAAAAAACCAAGTGTGGGGAGAATGTACCAAGTTATTCAATTAAAAACTATCTATCACATGTTTTTGTAAAGTTATTGCAGGTGCTTTTGTTTTGGACTAAATTAACTGGTTTACCCGATTTACTGTAATGAAAGATGGATCTACACGATGAATAAATTCCATCATTAAAAGGAAGTAAAGTCTTCCAAAAAAGAAACGCGCTTCTTGATTTAGGTCATGAAGTTGTCGTCCAGACCAGTTGTAGAGTCTACGAAAAATCTTGAAAAGTTTTCTTGAAAATCAGCTGGAAATCCACGGACCTCAGCATCAAACAGGGTCGCCATGTGGTCAGACTTATCCTAACCATGAAAGGATCTATCTCGTAAAATAGGGAGGACGCCGTGCAAATTAGCTTGATAAGACTAATGAATCAGACCCCCAGAAAGGATAATCTCCTTAAAGATTAAAAATCAGCTTTTAAGCCTGATATTACTCAATCCTTGAGATTGACTTTAAAGATTGAGAATTACAAACTCATGGAATTTAATGATATCTAAACTCGAGCTTGAACGAGAAAATATTTTGATCAAAATTAAAACCGATTTGTTTTCTGAAAACCCATTTTCAATGCGTTCATTACCATTGAACGTAAAATCCTAGGAATTCACCTGGAATTCATTAGGTCACCTGAACCAAATCGGGTGTCAACCGTAAGAACGGTGGTTGAATAGCATGGTCGAAGACAGGACCTTGTGCCAGACAGAAAGACTATAGGGTGAGCTTTACTATTGCTCCTACAAAGGATAGTAATAGCATCCGACACGTTTTTTTAGACCATGAATAAATGCATGTCATTAGACATTGCCTTAACAATTTCTTGTTCATCGCTTTCCTTTACAATCGGATGGTAGTTTGCCAAAAGGTAATATACGGGACAAGTAAACTGGATGTGTGCTTTCCTAATACAAGGTTAGCAAGTGGGTGACACAAAACCATAAGTTTTGAGCTAAAATTTTCAAATCTGAAACCCACAACAACCCACAAAAACATTTTGCAACACCGGTGAAGGGTTATTCCGGAAAACTTATCTAGGGTAAAAGCTAGATTGAATTTTCAAAAGATCAAATGTTTTCATAAAGATCCAATTTCCTTAAGGATCTAAATTTTTATAGTCATGTGGGACTGTAACCACATCGTTACTATCATTGTTTATACCGCCGTATCAAAATCACTAATGTATAAAGTGTGAAGAATAAAGAAGTGATTCGTGTGATTTAATTTCAAGTTCTGTATTGCTTGAGGACAAGCAACGCTCAAGTGTAGGGATAATTGATATTGCTCCAAAAGAACATATATTTAGTCGCAATATCATTCCAAAATGTAATGTTTTTAATTGTAATTTCCTTATTTTTAGTTGTAATTGTTTAAAATAAATAAGTGTGAAGACGAAAGACGAAGATCGCTCGAAAACGAAGATTTAAAGTCGAAAACAAAGATTTAAAAGGCGAAAACGTCAAAAATGCTCAAACGTACAAGTTACACTCCAAGTGGTTTAATTTATTGAAGAAAAACGTCTAAATATTAACAAGAACGCAAGTCGCGGAACGCAAAGTACAAGATATTAAATTATACGAAAGGACGTTCGAAAATCCGGAACCGGGACCTGAGCCAACTATCAACGCCCGACGCAACGGACCAAAAATTACAAGTCAACTATGCACAAGAATATAATATAGTATTTAAATAATTATATAAATTATTTATATATTATATATATTTAAATAAAACGTCGACAAGCAAGGAAACAAATCAAATGTGGCTGGATCCAGCTGGCCATGCGATCACATGGCCTGGAAGGCAAAAATCCATGCGATCGCATGGGGCCAAAATCCTGGCCACATCTATAAATAAGCAACGAGTTTGGCCAGAAAAAACACACCACAATATATCATATACTCCTCTGTAATAATATATATATATATATATATATATATATATATATATATATATAAGTATAGTGTAGTTTTATATCAGATTAGTTTGGTTTATGTAAAAGTTATTTTACGAGTTCTAAAGTCGATGTTCTGTCTGTGTAACACTACGCGATAAATACTCAATGTAAGTTATGTTCTTTTTAAATTAATGTCTCGTAGCTAAGTTATTATTATGCTTATTTGAGCCGAAGTAATCGTGATGTTGGGCTAAATATTAAGATTGGGTAATTGGGTTTTGTACCATAATTGGGGTTTGGACAAAAGAACGACACTTGTGGAAATTAGACTATGGGCTATTAATGGGCTTTATATTAAATTAACGATACCTCGTTAATTTAATATAAAAATTACAATTTGAGGTATCTATATATAACTACATACGCTTAATCGGATACGATGGGCGGGATATTTATAAATACGAATTATTGTTCATTTGACCGGACACGGGGATGGATTAATAGTCAATGGACTCATTAAAATAGGGGTGGATTACATTCAAGGGTAATTGGTGTAATTGTTAACAAAGTATTAAAACCTTGGATTTCACACATTCGATAACCTGGTGTATTCATTAAACAAAGTATTAAGACTTTGTTACAGTTCGAATCCCCAATTAGTTAGAATATTTGACTTCGGGTATAAGGTTAAATTTGCAGAGCATTTTATAATTATGATCGATGAACTATTATGGACAAAAACCAGATAGGTTTCAATTACATCCAGGACAAAGGAAAAATAACCCAGGGTAATAAATTAAAATCAAAACGTCAAACATCATGATTACGGAAGTTTAAATAAGCATAATTATTTTATTTTATATTTCATCGTACCTTTAATTATCGTCATTTATATTTTGCATTAGGTTTTAATTGTGACTTAAGATATAAAACCGACAAGCCAGTCATTAAACGGTAAACCCCCTTTTATAATAATAAATATTATTATTTATAATTATATATATTTGTACAAATATAGTTATATAAAAATATAGTGTAACCGTCTCCCTGTGGAACGAACCGGACTTACTAAAAACTATACTACTCTACGATTAGGTACACTGGCTATAGTGTTGTAGCAAGGTCTAGGTATATCCCATCTGTAAATAAATAAATAACTTGTGTAAAATTGTATCGTATTTAATAGTATTTTCTTGTAAAAATTAATAGTATTTTATACACCACCTCGCACACATCAGGAGGATATTGATAAATGTAAATACATAAATTGCGATAAATTATGCAATATTATAAAACCGAAATGAAATGAAAAATCTTGATGAGATATTTTCATATAATATTACAATGACATCATGAATAAAGATGATGATCTAGAACCAAAATCTTTCATTGAATATCAAAATAGACATGATTGAGCTCAATGAAAAGGAGCAATGCGAGCTGAATTAGAATCGCTCAATAAAAGAAAAGTTTTCGGATCAATCATTATCACTTTTAAAGATGTGAAACGTATGTGATACAAATAAATTTTTATCCAAAAAAGAAATGTGCAAATGAAGTTACAAGGCAAAACTATACTTGTAACTCAAGATTTTCCACAAAGACCAGAAATGAATTATGAGGAAAACTTATCCTCCTGTAATGGATACAATTACTTATTAGATACTTAATCAACCTGGTAGTTACTTAAATGCATCTCATTGATGTTGTTACTATTTATCTGTATTGATCACTTGATAGTGATATATATAAATATACCTGAAGGGTTTAAGGTATCATAAGCATCTAATGCAAAACCCAAGGGAATGTATTCCATTAAATCACAAAGATTTTTAAATGGGTTTATATAATCGGGACGTATGTTGTATAACCCATTAGATTACTACTAGATAAGAAAAGGGTATACATATAAACTTATTTGCATGTGTGTTTTATAAAAATAATGTTCGGATATGTGAACATAGTTGTTTATATCAATTATCTTAAATAAAGAAATCTATGAAGCCATTCAACTTCTAAACAAAGATTTTGAAATGAAAAAATCAAGTAATACGTTGATTTACATATTGAGCATATGACTAATGACTTACTTATACATCAAACAACTTATACCGAAAAGATCTTTTTTTAAAACATTTTAATATGGACAAGATAAAAACCATTAAGTATTCCTATGGTTGTTAGATCTCAATATTGATACTGATCCATTTCATCCTCTAGAAGATCATGAAGATCTTCTTGGTTCAGAAGTTCCATATCTTAGTGCAATTGGGGTTATTATGTATTTTACAAATTGTACAAGACTTGACATTTCTTTTGCACTTATTTTGTTGACAAGGTTCAGCTCAACCCCTACAAAAAGACATTGAAATGGGATCAAGCAGATATTTTGATACCCTTGAGGAACTGCTAATTTAAAATTATTTTATTCTAACGCTTTAAAACAAGATTTGGTTGATTATGTATATGCATGTCATTCATCAAATCCTCATAAAGATAAATCTCAAACTCGGTATGTATTCCTACATGGAGGTACCACAAAATCATGGCGTTCTTAAAATAAACACTTGTTGCAACATCATCAAATCATGACGAAGTGATTGCATTTTATGAAACTACTCAAAAATGTGTTTGGTTGAGATCAATGACACAAATCATTATTGATTCTTGTGGACTAGAAAGCTATAAAAGACCAACAACTATCTTCACCAACAACTATATATGAAGATAATGCAGCTTGCATAATACAAATGAAAGAAGAGTATCAAAAGTGACAGAACAAAATATAAATGCTGACGAGGCGCAAAAGCCATAGACAGTCTAAACGGTCATAAGTTTGATGGAAAAGAATGCTATGTTGGTAAGGCTCAGAAATGACTGAAAGGGAATAAGAATTGAAACAAGGGTTTGAGCAAACCATGAAGGATACTGTAGACAAATCACAGGGGCTAAACTTGTACATAAAAGATTTAGATGATACAGTTTCAGATGAACAAGATCTCGTAAAAGACAACCAGATTAAAATGAGATACGTTCAATCAACAACTGTGATGCCCCGTACAAAACCATCGTGTACGAATCATCAACAACGGGATCTTTACAAGGTCAAACACTATATGCTATTTCAAAATACGTTTGCATTCATGATAAAAAGGTGACGTCATAAACAACGTCAAATGTTTTACATCCAAAAGTATGCTTCAATGAACGGAAGCAAATATAATAGTGCGTGACCCTTAGGTCGTTACAAATCATAGTTCAAAAGTATTAAAGTTATGAATGCAAGATAAACAGTTCATGCGGTGATAACTCTAGAGCAGCAGGTGTCTACAGCAAGACTAGTATACAGCGGAAGCAACCTTAAGCAGCTGATAAAAACATGCTTAAAAACGTCAACACAAAGGTTGGTGAGCTATAGTTTAAGTATAACAGTATGTAAGGTAGGCCACGAGATTTCAGTGCTATAAAGAGCGTTTCAAAATAGTATGATAAAGTATATGTTAACCGTGGGCACTTGGTAACTAACTTAACGTTTATACCCCCTGAAAGTACACTTGGCAAGTGCGTATGTTTATGAAGTATTAAACACCCGTTAAATGCTAGCGCTACTAGCCCGAGTGGGGATGTCAAACCCTATGGATCCATATCTAAGATTCGCGTTCACCGGTTCAAAAACCAATGACTAAACGTTACCGAGCTAAAGAGAATGTTTATGCCGTTGTATAACCCACACATATATAAGTTTAAGTACTCGTACCTAGTATGTAAAACATAAAATGTGCATGTATTCTCAGTTCCCAAAATAGTTAAAGTAAAAAGGGAATGCTATAACTCACAATGATAAAGTAGCGGTAAAGTATGACTCGGGAAATAAGCAAGTGTGTAGGTCCGGAAAGTCCTCAACCTGAGCCGAATAGTACTAAGTCAGTAAATCGTCCCAATAGGTTTAAATGTATGTAAATAAGGTCTTAAAGGTCATCATCATTCATCATCAAACAAAAGGTGTAAAGTAGGTTTCGTTCATGAAAGAAGTTTAAAACAAAGGCTGAGTTTGGTCAGTCACCACGGCCTCTATACCTACTGAAATAAGGTGAGACCAGTGGCCATGGATCCGCATATGAGTCCTTTAGTTGTGTTAAAAATCCCAGAAGCAAACTCGTCTTCGTTTGACCGTGGCAACGGTCTAAGTGCGAGTAGGTCAGAATTTTCAGCACAACGTTAAAAGACATAGTGACGATCGGAGGGCCATAAATCCTAAACCGTAACTCGGATTAAGACGAGTCCTAAATGAAAAGTTATCTACTCGAACAGAGCTATCTGAAAATGATCGTTACAGTAGCCCAGGTCGTACGGATCAGACACAGAAACAGTAAAACAGTAGGTTCCGGTGGTTCTTAGTACTCGATGCTTATCACGGTTCTCATCCTTGATGCATATAGCTTCAAGTGTACAACTCGTTGATGTGTTTGCATCATCTTAACCAAGGTTTCACCATCATAACACTTGTGTAAGTCCAAGACATGTAGCACAACTCATTTAAGTGTTGCAAGTGTTTTGATGAATCAAAGTTACATCAAAGTCTTAGATCCGACACATACATGAACTATAAAAGTAATATTGAATTATAAACTAGAAAGTAAACTAACTAATCAAGATCTTAGGTTGTAGAACATAGTTCTTAGTTTGATCTTGAAGATCCAAGACTCAAAAGTCTAGATCTAAAGTTATTAAGTTAAATCTAACACAAGTGTATGAAGTTATAACTAAAGAGTTACACTTCCATGTTCTTGAACTTTCAAGTTAACTTTTAGTTCCAAGAAGTATGAGATCAAGACTAACTTGTAATACTTGACTAAATCACAACTTTAAAGTACATAAAATGAAGAAATAATCTAAATAAACAAGTAACAAGTTCATGGGTTTCATACTTTTAAAGATTCAAGCCTAAGTCTTTGATCTTTAGAAAGTAAACCTTAAGTTTACTTCATGAACACAAGTATGCTTTCAACACATGAACTTTAATCTTTTAAAAACAATAAGTGTAGAACATAACTAGAAAGTTTATGTTCTTGTATGTCTTGTAAGAACAAGTTAATATGAAGAATCAAACTAAAGAGTTTGATTCTTACAACACAACAACAAACTAACAAAGTAAGTAAACAATAGTCAAGACAAGTAACAAAACAAAGGATGATGATGATTATGTGTTGTGGTTCGGTTTTACAAAGAAAAGAAGAAGAGAAAAAGAAGTTCAAGTTACTTACAATCTATGAGAGAAAAAGAGAGAAGGAAATGAGAGAAAAATGTAAGTAAGAGTGTATGTGAGAATGAGATAATACTAGTGAATGAAGTAATGAAAATTTGAAACAAAACTCCCCTTGTACCACCCCTTGGCCGACGGTTAGCAAGAAAAAGGGGAGAGGGAAAAAGTCCACAAGGTCTTGCATGTAATGGTCTTTAAAAGTTGGTTAATGGGGGTGTTTACATGGGAAGTATGTATAACCAAACTAGTAACTAGATTCTCATGTATTAAACTAACTTAAGTCATCTAGTTAAACTTGAAAGTAATACTTACATGTTAAATGGGCTAATAAGTCCATTAAAGAAGTAGGGTGGGCTTCTTAAGTCCAATAACACTAATGAAAGCCCAAGTTCAATTAATTAACAAATTAAATCCAACAAAGCCCAAGTAATTAACTAATGACCTTAGTTAATTAAAATAATTAATAAAACTTAATCATGAATGTAAATAATACTTAAAAATATTATTCGTGTAAGTTTCGTGTGTCACAAAGACGTTTCGGTCATTTAAAGTCAAGTACGGGCAATCATGGTAACAAGTAAATGTAGTAACATACATTCGTTTAATCACACGTATTAATAATAATCATTATTAATTAAAAGTGGAAAAACCAGGGTCGTTACAACAACTCTGCTGGTCTTTATACCAAAGCACTGTCAACCGCTGTTTTTAGAACACACGTTCACAATATTGACATGAGACAAGTTCAAAAGATGTAACGACTCAGCGATGTCCACTTGAGGGGGAGTCAACTCTATGCTGCACTCTTTTTCCCTTGGCTAAAGTTTTTATCCCACTTGATTTTTCTTTAGCAAGGTTTTTAACGAGGCAGTACTAGTTGATCTGTAACGAAACAAAATTATCATCCAAGGGGGAGTGTTATGATATATGGAGTAAAAGTCAAATATGGATGATAATTCTGTTTACATACGCATGCATGCAAAGGAATAGTTATTTGCATAGTAAAATTATGAATTATTGATTACTATTTCAGCTACTCTATAATTGAAGATAAAAACGAGTAATGTACAGTTAAGTTTTAGTATTATTAATACTCACTCAATTGTAAGGATATGTACACCATTCTTCAATAAGAATTTAATCTGTTCTTTCTTCTTTCACATAAATTGAAAATAGGCCATTATAAGCTTACTGAATTATAACAATTTTAATTTTATTTATTTATTTACTACTCAGTATATTAGAAAATTATAAAATCCTGACAGTAGTAGATAGATCGTGTTCCCTCCTTTTTCTCTTTTTATATACCCTCTCTAAAACCTATTTCCTCTAGACAGAGCAACCACCGCCGCTGGCTACCGGCGTTTATGGCGATTCACCGCCGGAGACACCCCCACTACCACACTAAAAACCGATTCCGTTACATTATTCCGGTGATCTCCGCAATATCAGGTGCTATTCTCATCGTTTACGGTTTTATTTCGCTGCTTGCTCCGTTACCGGAGCATTTTCACCACCTTCTACGGAGGACGCCGGTAAATTTATTTCAAATTTCTTCATTATACAGTTATCGATACCTTTTACTTATTGTCTATATTCGATCACATTAGTTTGAAGAAGGTTTATATTTTGTAATTTTTTTTTTATCTCAATGATGAATTTTTGTAGGTAGATGATAATCGCAGTAATGTCGATATTCCTACATTTAAAGTTCCGGTTAGGTTTTATGCTACTTAGAATTTGTTTTATTGAATATCGGTTGGATCTGAGTTTGTGATTTGTATATTCTAATTTAGATTTAGTTTTTGATGTAGATCAATAGTGGAATGGTGAGTGATCGAAATCTATGGAGTACACGAATGTCAAAGTTTTATTATGGATGTAGTAATGCTAGCATTAAGTTTCCAAGTAAGTAGTGAATCAGAAGTTTTTGCAGTTTTCGGAGTGTACTTTGTGTGCTTACTGTGTATGTTTTGTTGAATCACAGAAGTAGAAACAGTCACTTATCCGAATCGGTACTTGATGATAGCAACAAGTGGTGGTTTAAACCAACAACGAACAGGGGTGAGTCCTGTTATTTCTTCTACCAAAAAATGCACTATAAAATGTTTTTGCAGTCGTTGATGAATCTGTTATAAACAGATTACCGATGCTGTTGTGGCTGCACGTATTCTGAATGCTACTCTTGTTGTTCCAAAACTGGACCAGAAGTCGTTTTGGAAAGATTCTAGGTTAGTTTCATAGAAATGCTTGAACATACAGTGTACCTGAGTGGGTTTGTAAGACAAGTTTAGCACTTTGACCTGGAAGTTCGATATGGCTGATACTATGTTTTTCTGCACAGTACTTTTTCGGAGATTTTTGATGTTGAATGGTTTATATCACATCTTTCAAAAGATGTAAAAGTCATAAAAGAACTTCCGCGTAAGGCAGGCAAGGTTTGGATTCCGTATAGTATGCGCGTGCCTAGAAAGTGTAATGAGAGATGCTATCAGTTGCGTGTATTGCCAGTTCTTTTGAAGAAGCATGTAAGTAATAGCTGAAAGTTATTTTTTTCTTTCTATTATCTGTCTTTGCACCATTTTCTGTGGCCATGAAACTATTTTGTTTGATTTATCTGATATAATGGTCAATTTCTTATTTCTGTTAGTCCATACCCAGTAACCTTGTAGGTTTGCATATAGTTTGAATAAACATGACAATCGTTTTAGTGATCTGGCAAATCTTCTATGATTTGAATCTGATAGCATTCATCACCAAGGTTATAATATTTCTACTTAAATATGTGTTTACGTGCTACTAAAAATGATTATGAATTAGAACAACATACCAGTGAGTGACCAGATGTGCTTAAACTGTAGACAAAAGCAACTGTTTCTTGGTAAATTAAAACTAATTCATGATTTTCTTACTTGGGCAGGCTGTCCAGCTAGGTAAGTTTGACTACAGGCTTTCTAACAAGTTGGCGACTGATTTGCAAAAGCTTAGATGTAGGGTCAACTATCATGCTTTGAGATTCACGGATCATATAAATAAAATGGGTCAAAAGCTGGTCAACCGAATGAGGAAGATGGGCAAGCACTATGTTGCTCTACATCTGAGGTATGGACTTTCGTAAAGAAACCACAAGCCTTCTTATCTTATCCTTTTTACTGAATATGTTAATGTATTTTAGCTTGGTTTGTTATTAGTTCAAGTTCCTGTGTTAAGTTGTTGATAGTTTACTTTGACCCATTAGAAAACTTGCTTTCCCTTATGCTAACTACAACTTGTATTGTTTAACAATACAGGTTTGAACCTGATATGCTTGCATTTTCAGGATGCTATTATGGTGGCGGAGAGAAGGAAAGAAAAGATCTGGGTAAAATTAGGAAGAGATGGAAAACCTTACATGTAAGTACTTAATTCTCCCTTTTAATTGATGTCATTTATTTCCTGAACCAGCTCCGAACTATAGGCGGCAAAACAGGTGGATCGGGCCACATGGGTGAAAATTCAAATATTTAGGACAGATGATGAGTTTGATTGCCTCAATTGCCCATTTTATTAAATTTGTAAATAAGTGGTACTGGTTACGAACACATGTATTGAAGTATTGGCCGATCATTGAGTAATAAAGGAATTAGGAGATTGTAAAGACTCTCTCCCTAACATAACTAGAACTGTTTTAGTCTATTTTGTAGCTGTTTTCTCGGTGATTTTTTTTTTTTTTTTATTGAATGCAACCCAGATTGACCCTTTCTTTACATATATGTGTTGAAATTGTCCCCTGTAAGTAATACTTCCAATCTTCCATTAAGATCAATAATACAATTAAGATGTCAGGCTAACAAAGATAGGGTTTGGACGTGTATATAATATATCTGTTGTGGTTCTGCTTTTGATGGCATATAGTCTGTTATAATGATATGACATTTAACAAATTAAATGCAACTAACAAAGAACAATTTCGTTATCTTTTAGGAACAACTCCGTTTCATCCAACGCTATAATTATCCATTGTAACTCGTTACCTAACTGTCATAACTGTAACCTTTAAGCAAGGCGTGATGATTTCTGATGCCAACTGCAGAGCAACAATCCTGACAAAGAAAGGAGACAAGGGAGATGCCCACTTACACCTGAAGAAGTGGGTCTGATGCTGAGAGCACTTGGTTATAACAAAGATGTTCATATTTACGTGGCTTCTGGTGAAGTATATGGTGGGGATGATACTTTGGCACCTTTGAAAGCACTCTTCCCCAACATTCATTCAAAAGACACCATTGCCACCAAAGACGAGTTGCAACCATTTTCTGGATTTTTGTCTCGTATGGCTGCACTTGATTTCATTGTGTGTGATGAGAGTGACGTATTTGTCACGAATAACAACGGCAATATGGCTAAAATATTGGCTGGCCGAAGGTATGTTCTTTTCTATACTCGTATATAATAATATGCCCATTTTAGAGTACAAACCAATGTTACTTTTTTGGGTCAAGATTGATTGTCTACCCAGTTAAGGTGGCATCTCAGGTGTGTTAATAAGAGGTCAAACCAAGTTCAGGCCAACATGAAATGTATTTAGGACAGTTAAATTGGCCGAGTTGAGGGTTGACCCACTACAACTTCTTCCCTTATATGTAATTAATAACTAATTCATAAAACACAAGTGCAAGAAATATAATAAAATAATGGTCCAACTATTTCAAATGTAACAAACTTCGGAGGTTTTAGACAATTATGTATACTTATTGATTGATGGGCCAAAAACCTGTCATTAATCGCTTGAAATTGTCATCTCTGGTGTTTAACTTTTGGTAAAAACCAGTTAGGAAGCCCGCGCGTGGCGGTAGGAGGTAATATTTTTTTTTTAACTTCAGCAGAAAGTGACGTCAGCAGAAAGTTACTGTTCATTTCATCCTTTGTTTGAGTATATAGGTTAATTAATGTCTCTAGACATTTATTTTTTTGCGAAAGTGTTTCGAGTGCAAATCATGTATGTTTTATGAGATGTATACCTTTTGAAGTCTTTGTTTAGTTGGGAATGAACCTTAATCGATGATCCTGATTGTACTGTCTATTGTGTATCCTTTTTATCACAGGAGATACTTTGGACACAAACCAACAATACGTCCAAACGCTAAAAAGCTGTACCGTTTATTCCTTAACCGAGAAAACACGACGTGGGACGAATTCTCTTCTGGAGTAAGAACTCATCAAATAGGTTTTATGGGGGAACCAAAAGAGATAAGACCGGGTCGAGGAGAATTTCACGAAAACCCTGCTACTTGCATATGTGAAGACACAGAAGCCAAAACAAAATTTGAAACATTACCGCGCAAATTTGGGAAGAATAATATTGACTTGGATGAAGTGGTTGCTGATCAGGACGTTGAAAATGAACCAGAATTATCCGATCAAGACGAAGATGATGATATTATTGGTCATCAGTTATTACATTCAGTCAATGATACAAGTGTAGAAGATGATCCTTTGATATCTGAATTACCTGAACTTGAAGAGTTGCTATCGGATTAACTACCATGGTATTGAAGATGACAGAGTGTTAAAGGTACAACTCAAGAACTTTGCACAACACATACATCATAGTAGACATGTACATAAGTTGATGTTTACAGGGGGTAGTGTTATTTATACTTGATGGATGAAGACACAGAATACAACTTCCAAAAGCAATTCAAAGGTTCAAACCATATTTCCAACCATTTTTTGCAGTACTGAAGGTTTCTTATTTCTTTCTTTTTTTGTTTTATACTTTTTAGGCTGGTTTTTAGGGGTAAGCTTGGTAGAATGTGCAGACTTTTTATAAATTTACATGTTATTTTTGGATATATCTGATCAATCGTAAAATAGGAATGTATGATACTGTAAATGCGTATGTTTCTAGTCTAGTTGAATACAAGAACATTAATAACCGTTTTTCAACTTTAAAGTAATTTGTTTTAAAGTTTTAATTTGTAAATTTAACTTCAATCAACAAAACTTTGTATCATATCGGTGTATGTTTCTACTGTTTAAGGAGAAGATTACAAATCTTGTTCTATCACCAAACCTTGTATCTTTTGAACTCTGTTGACAAATATATAACGACTTTTTACTCTCATCCCCACCTTTGTATGGTGCGGAGACTTGGGCGAATATCTTAGTGTATTTTATTTTTATTTTGAACGGCGATTTTTTAACATCAGTAGATCATTTCTTTCAACGATCCTCATCATTTGCACGTAACACACACGTTCGGGCGGAAACCCGAACCCGGTCGACGGTACCCGGGAATACATACATTCCGATCGATGGTACCCGGAAATCTGAACCCGATCGACGGTGTTCAATTGGTTTAAAGAAAATCATGTCATCCCTAAGGATCGAACATGTAACATCCCGCGTTTTTCCGTTAAATTTATTTTTAACACCGTCTTTTTCTTTTAAATAATACCTTTCGTTATTTAAATTCGTAGTTTCCGTTGACTAACGTTCATAATAATTCCGTCATTTAATTATAACATCTCTCGTTAACTTGCGTTTTAAAAATATTCGTTTGGTTAAATCCCGCACCCGCTTTGAAACTCGAGGGACCGGAGTTGCCAAATGGGCAAACTAGTTGACTAGGTCAACTAGTCAACCCATTTCATCCATTCCATCATCTCCCTCATTCCTTTTCTCTCCATCTCAAGAACACACACACAAACCCATTCCATTCATTCATCATCTAAATTCAATCTTGGAAGCTCACAACAAATCCGATTACATATTTGGAATCCTCTCTTCATCCTCTACAATTTGATACTAACTTCATCTCGTTTGGGTAACATTTCTAAAACTCTAGATTTCTCCAAATTCGTGTTTTTGACTTGAAATGGTGTTAGTTAGTGTCTATGGCTCATTGTGATGTCGTGTATATAATTTGTATGCTCGATCTCGTTGTTTTAGTGTAACTAGCATGAACTTGAATTTTGGTGTGTTGTTCTTGAATTTTGGATGATCATATGTTGTTAGATGTTAAAAGTTCATGTTCTAATTGTGTTCCTAGTATCATTAGCTTCATTTTGATGTATAGATTGATTTAAGAAACTTCATAAACGCGATTATTGATTTTGTGAACTTTTGGTTAGGGTTGACAACTCTTAAAACGAACTTTTGATGCGTTGAATGCTTGTTAATGTTATTGATAAGTGTTTAGTTGTGTTACATGTTTCATTACCTTCAAAACGGCATATCATATGTATAAATTGGATTCCCGAAACTTGAATTGCAATTGATGAACTTGAAACCTTGTTTTGGAACGTTTAACGAACTTTCGACGAGATTTTTGTTGTCTAAAATGATAAATTTGATTTAGGAAATGTATCTAGTTGTGTTCCTTGTCGAAAGAGCTTTCCGGTGATATAAAATACATGTCTTGATTGTTTGCGGATCATAAACTAGGATTGATTGAAGTTTGGCTCGTGCCTTGTGTTTTCTGCAAACAGGGTCTGTAAGTCTTTTGGGACGCCGTCCCAACCTCCTAGACGCCGTCCCACCCTTTATATCAGGACGCCGTCCTGGCAATTGGGACGCCGTCCCACTCTTCATATCAGGACGCCGTCCTGGAAATTGGGACGCCGTCCTGATACACTAAAACTGGCTGTTACTTTGGTCATTTGACATAAAAATGTTTGCTATGCTACGGACCTCCGATTAACATGAAACTTGGCCAACATGCTCATATATGATTATATAACTTAGAAAAATTGTCGGATACCCAACCCGACCCCGTTGACTTTTCTGTTGACTTTGACCCGACCAAGTTGACTTTTAATCAAACTTAACCAAATACTTATACAACCTTTCTAACATGCCTTTATACTTGATTCTCGCATGAAACTTGGCAACGTGATTCACATGCTATATTTAATCGAGTCGTAACGAGCCATAGGACTAATTGAACACATTTCACCCGACCTTGTGTCGTAACCGGTTAATTGATATAACTTACTTGTTTAGGTCAAGGCTAAGCAACTTTCATGCACACGTTTACTTTGTGAAGTACATTTATACTCGTGCACTCGAGGTGAGATCATAGTCCCACCTTTTCAACAATTTTTATTCTTTTAAATCGTGGGCTGAGAAACATATACATTACATATTTATATACATTTCACATGTATATATACTTTTCATACTTTTATACTTTGAACACAAATACGAATACAAAGATACAGACGAGTTAGAACAAAAGTCCTCAATCCAATTATCATTAGTTCCACTTGCAGGGTGTAAGTGTAAGCGAGTGATTATGTTGTGTGGCCATACGGGTTTAACGAACCCTCATTCAGACGGTTCGCTACCGTTAGTGGATGAAATATAATTTCAACGTGCATAGTGTATGTTCTAACACTATATTCAAAATTCAGAGGGAAGATTCAGTTAAGTTTTGGTAATTGGGTGCTCGTGATACAGACAACATCCTTTGGGATGTATACGCTTGATATTCACTTTATACTAAATCTTGTGGTTTACAAACACATCTTTAGAGATGTATACGCCTTGATACTAAACCTTGTGATTCAAAATATACTTTTACAAATACATTTATGATCTCACCAACGTTTTCGTTGACAGATTTCTATGTTTTTCTCAGGTCTTGCACGATATGTGATACATGCTTCCGCTCATTATTTGATACTTGCATTGGATGTCGAGTATACATGTTTTTCGTGGAACGTCTTTTGACTTTACTTTAAACTGTGTCGCCTGGATTTCAATCGTACTTATAACGTTGTAACTTAACTTTTGGTTGAACAATTCTTGTAAACTTTGAAACAATCTTTATTTTGAAATGAAGGCGACATATTTTGGTCAAACGTTATCTTAAAGACTTATAATCAGGTAATGGGACCCACGTAGCCGACGCCGTCACTTGACGATTTGTCGGGGTCGCTACAGTTGGTATCAGAGCCTTGGTTGTAGGGATTTAGAGTTCATTTGTGTCCACCCCGAGTCATAGGGTACATAGGTGAATCTAGACTACAACCGGCATATAGACTGCAGTAGGAATTACTTGACTATTTGTGCATTTATACTCGAACTCTTCTATGATATCTAACTCGTATTCGATCTTGATCTTATGTTGATAAATTTTGTTGACGCGCCACCTTGACTTTATGAAGTAATGTTAAATGCACATGAGAATCAGGGTAATATAATTTCCGGGATTATATTACGGTGATTCACATGGACGTTCCGACATTATGACATAAAGAATTTAGGGCGAGTCAAGGAAAATTTTCTCCCTATCCTTATTCCATACTCCGGTTAGTATTGTTGAAAATACTAACCAACGATATTCTTGTGTCTTTAAGGAACAATGGCTCCTCGTCGTGTACGCCGCAATGAAACTCCCGAACAAGCTCTCGAACGGATGATAGCTACCGCCGTAGATGCGGCCATGGCCGGTCACTCATCCAACAACAATAATAATAACAACCACAACAACAACAACAACAATGGAGCCGGAAACTCAAACGAGGGATGCTCCTATAAAGCTTTCATGGGGTGCAAACCTCACACTTTTGATGGAACCGGGGGACCGGTCGTGCTCACCCGATGGTTTGAGCAAACGGAAGCCGTCTTTAGCATAAGCGGTTGTCGGGACCAAGACAAGGTCAAATACTCCACTCACACTTTCTCCGGAATTGCTCTAACATGGTGGAACACCTATGTTCAATCGGTGGGTACCGATGAAGCTCATGCCCTCTCTTGGGCCGATCTAAAGGAAAAGATGATTGTTGAATATTTTCCGCGCGAAGAAACCCGAAAACTTGAGGAAGAACTAAGAGCTTTGAAAGCGGTCGGAAACGATCTTAAAGCTTATAATCAACGCTTCGCCGAACTATCCTTGATGTGTCCTAATCTTGTTAACCCCGAATCTCAAAGGATTGAGCTCTACATGCTCGGTCTTCCAAAAAGCATCAAACAAGGGGTGATGTCATCCAAACCCACTACTCATCAAGCCGCTATGAACATGGCTCGCCAACTAATTGAAACGGTTGACGAAATCGTAGTTCCGGCACCTAAGGCCGAGGATAAATCGGGCGGCAACAAAAGAAAGTGGGAACCCTCCCAATCAAGCAACAACAACTTTGCTAAGAAGCCTTACACCTCCGACGGCAAGAGGGGTTATACCGGACACCTACCGTATTGTAACGAGTGCTACAAACATCATTTAGGCGAATGTGGCAAACCATTTTGCTTGAAGTGTCAAAGAAGTGGCCATGTAGCCCACGATTGTAGGAATACCGCTCCCGTCGCTCAAAAGGAGCACAATGCACCCAAGACGGGTGTTTGTTTTGAGTGTGGCCAACCGGGTCATTTTAGGAGTGCGTGCCCAAATAAGAAAATCAACCCCAACGCACGCCGTTAAACTTTCAACATCAACGCCTAGGATGCCCGAGACGACGATGGACTAGTCACGGGTATGTTTCTTCTCGAAATTCTCACGTTTCATGTTTATTCGATTCGGTTACCGTTAGACGTTTTATAAACAAGTCTTTGACTCGTGCTCTTTACATTCCACTTTTCCCCTAGATACTACTTAGACGATTTAAGTGACCAACGGAAAAATATTGTGTGCCTATAAATTTTATTGGAGGATATACATTAAGACTTTTGACTTGACACCTATAGAACTAGGGAGCTCGGAACATATTCGTTAAAAAAAAAAAAAAAAAAAAAAAAAAAAAAATGTGTTTCCCCATCGTCTTGTATAGATTATTGTGAACTGAGTAATTTTCGGTTGGAAACCGATACCCTCTCCCTCGCATCCATGACCTCATGATTATTTGCATGAATCCCGTATGTTCCAAATCGACCTCCGTTCCGGTTATCATCAATTGGGGGTTAAGTGAGACGATGTCTCCTAAGCCACTTTCCGAACTCGCAACGTTAGTTGTAAATCTCTCTTAGTACCGCTTGATTTATTTAGGGCTCGCCCGTATCCATAAACCTCTTGAACCGCGTATGCAAATTCATATAGACTAATCTGTTATCGTATTTATAGATGACATCTTAACTTATTTAAGTAAAGAAGAAAACGAACAACATCACCATCTTAAGCTCGAACTTTTGAGAAAAGAGCAACTTTATACCAAATTCTCCGAGTGAGAATTTCTGTTGAACGAAGTCCAATTTTCTAGACCATGAAGTTAATGGTCAAGGAATTACAATCAATCTCGAAATCAACGGGACGGAAATTCGTTATTTTGCACGAAGAATTCAAATACTAAATTGTGGATCCGATCAATATTCTTGTCATCACGTACCACACTACATACCTCTGTTATTTCACCGTTACCGTCTGATATTACTGGAATTTAAGATAACCCACAATCCAACGATACTTCACTCTTCTTTGACTTAACGCCCTTGTGTTTCTGATAATCGGCCAACTATTATGCAACCCCGAACTATACAACTACGTGTACTATCTCGTTTCTCTTTCAGACTTCAACTTTTGACAACTAGAGGCACGTTATGGCAACCTCGAGATGTAAGCTCATCCTATTCAAAGTCCTCATTTCACTCCCATCCTCATCGCTCGCATTTTCCGTTTAAGGAAACTCCTTGTAACATTTCTCCATGGATAGATAAACTCCTCATATTACATTAGTATTCGCCACGAGGGTGAATAGTCCTAACGAACATTTTTCGACCCCTAACTGACTTGTTCAAACATATCTTAAGAGATTCTATTCCAACACGGTGTATCTTCGTCATTTATCCTGTATCGAAATACTCGTTTCACTTCTAGCGTTACAAGAGACCTTGGGAACCCGCTTAGACACATGTACCGTGTATCTCTCACAAACCGACGAACCGAGCAAACGAACGATTTACGTCTTGGAAAGACATCTCACAAACTCGTATTGTCACCTTTAGTAGATCACTCTTACAACAGTAGTTACCACTCGTGTGTTCACGCGCACTTTTCGAAACCTTATATGACCGCTAATGTCATACCCCGGTTCATTTAACCAAAGCATCAACCACCGAAATCTGAACTCCATCAAGAAACAACAATTGAGATCGTTCAAGTCCGAGAAGGGCTCGAGACAACCCATTGTCGCCAGAAGAGTTATACCAAACTTAGAGGAGAACCTCACAAATCCCAGTGTGTAACCGCGTAATATTGAGAACCCGCACCTTGGAAGGGTGTAATCCGTTTCGGGAATCAGGGAAAGTTAAACCCGCGACATGTTAACCCTTTTGAAACATTGGGGCGTATTGGAACCGCTCCCTACCGTTTAGAACTTCCGACTCAATTAAGTTTCCGTTTACCCTACATTTCGTGTAACAAACTTAGAAACGTGTCCTGCGGAACAGGAACGTGCAATCCTGCTGGATACATCAACTATCGATGACAAACTTCTCTTCATAGGAAAACCAGTTGAAACTGGGGATCGTAAAAACCGAACCTTAATGCAACGTAAAACCCTGACTATCCAAATTCATGAGAACCCTCAAGAACGTACTTTCACTTATTCATAGCATTGACAACGTAAAGTCTCGAGTAAGAGATATCGACTACTACTTCCAACTAAATTTCGGGACGAAATTTCTTTTGAGTTGTGGATAATGTAACATCCCGCGTTTTTCCGTTAAATTTATTTTTAACACCGTCTTTTTCTTTTAAATAATACCTTTCGTTATTTAAATTCGTAGTTTCCGTTGACTAACGTTCATAATAATTCCGTCATTTAATTATAACATCTCTCGTTAACTTGCGTTTTAAAAATATTCGTTTGGTTAAATCCCGCACCCGCTTTGAAACTCGAGGGACCGGAGTTGCCAAATGGGCAAACTAGTTGACTAGGTCAACTAGTCAACCCATTTCATCCATTCCATCATCTCCCTCATTCCTTTTCTCTCCATCTCAAGAACACACACACAAACCCATTCCATTCATTCATCATCTAAATTCAATCTTGGAAGCTCACAACAAATCCGATTACATATTTGGAATCCTCTCTTCATCCTCTACAATTTGATACTAACTTCATCTCGTTTGGGTAACATTTCTAAAACTCTAGATTTCTCTAAATTCGTGTTTTTGACTTGAAATGGTGTTAGTTAGTGTCTATGGCTCATTGTGATGTCGTGTATATAATTTGTATGCTCGATCTCGTTGTTTTAGTGTAACTAGCATGAACTTGAATTTTGGTGTGTTGTTCTTGAATTTTGGATGATCATATGTTGTTAGATGTTAAAAGTTCATGTTCTAATTGTGTTCCTAGTATCATTAGCTTCATTTTGATGTATAGATTGATTTAAGAAACTTCATAAACGCGATTATTGATTTTGTGAACTTTTGGTTAGGGTTGACAACTCTTAAAACGAACTTTTGATGCGTTGAATGCTTGTTAATGTTATTGATAAGTGTTTAGTTGTGTTACATGTTTCATTACCTTCAAAACGGCATATCATATGTATAAATTGGATTCCCGAAACTTGAATTGCAATTGATGAACTTGAAACCTTGTTTTGGAACGTTTAACGAACTTTCGACGAGATTTTTGTTGTCTAAAATGATAAATTTGATTTAGGAAATGTATCTAGTTGTGTTCCTTGTCGAAAGAGCTTTCCGGTGATATAAAATACATGTCTTGATTGTTTGCGGATCATAAACTAGGATTGATTGAAGTTTGGCTCGTGCCTTGTGTTTTCTGCAAACAGGGTCTGTAAGTCTTTTGGGACGCCGTCCCAACCTCCTAGACGCCGTCCCACCCTTTATATCAGGACGCCGTCCTGGCAATTGGGACGCCGTCCCACTCTTCATATCAGGACGCCGTCCTGGAAATTGGGACGCCGTCCTGATACACTAAAACTGGCTGTTACTTTGGTCATTTGACATAAAAATGTTTGCTATGCTACGGACCTCCGATTAACATGAAACTTGGCCAACATGCTCATATATGATTATATAACTTAGAAAAATTGTCGGATACCCAACCCGACCCCGTTGACTTTTCTGTTGACTTTGACCCGACCAAGTTGACTTTTAATCAAACTTAACCAAATACTTATACAACCTTTCTAACATGCCTTTATACTTGATTCTCGCATGAAACTTGGCAACGTGATTCACATGCTATATTTAATCGAGTCGTAACGAGCCATAGGACTAATTGAACACATTTCACCCGACCTTGTGTCGTAACCGGTTAATTGATATAACTTACTTGTTTAGGTCAAGGCTAAGCAACTTTCATGCACACGTTTACTTTGTGAAGTACATTTATACTCGTGCACTCGAGGTGAGATCATAGTCCCACCTTTTCAACAATTTTTATTCTTTTAAATCGTGGGCTGAGAAACATATACATTACATATTTATATACATTTCACATGTATATATACTTTTCATACTTTTATACTTTGAACACAAATACGAATACAAAGATACAGACGAGTTAGAACAAAAGTCCTCAATCCAATTATCATTAGTTCCACTTGCAGGGTGTAAGTGTAAGCGAGTGATTATGTTGTGTGGCCATACGGGTTTAACGAACCCTCATTCAGACGGTTCGCTACCGTTAGTGGATGAAATATAATTTCAACGTGCATAGTGTATGTTCTAACACTATATTCAAAATTCAGAGGGAAGATTCAGTTAAGTTTTGGTAATTGGGTGCTCGTGATACAGACAACATCCTTTGGGATGTATACGCTTGATATTCACTTTATACTAAATCTTGTGGTTTACAAACACATCTTTAGAGATGTATACGCCTTGATACTAAACCTTGTGATTCAAAATATACTTTTACAAATACATTTATGATCTCACCAACGTTTTCGTTGACAGATTTCTATGTTTTTCTCAGGTCTTGCACGATATGTGATACATGCTTCCGCTCATTATTTGATACTTGCATTGGATGTCGAGTATACATGTTTTTCGTGGAACGTCTTTTGACTTTACTTTAAACTGTGTCGCCTGGATTTCAATCGTACTTATAACGTTGTAACTTAACTTTTGGTTGAACAATTCTTGTAAACTTTGAAACAATCTTTATTTTGAAATGAAGGCGACATATTTTGGTCAAACGTTATCTTAAAGACTTATAATCAGGTAATGGGACCCACGTAGCCGACGCCGTCACTTGACGATTTGTCGGGGTCGCTACAGAACACATGACCTCTCCTTAACCCATGACACAAAGTACATGGGGAGAACCGTTGGACTATGACCGCAAGTTCAATATCTTGGTGTATATACTAACGATGATGATCTGCAATCCTAGATTGTCGATTGCTCCTGTATATCGATTTCGGTTAACTAGTTTCAACATGTCACTTTAAAAAATATATGCTAAGTGTTCGATTTGTATCTACGTCGGTGCTATTTCGTAAGTTGATTTTATATCAAGTTTTTTATATGTTTTGCATATTACTCTATATATCTAAAAGAGAAAACCTAAGTGAATAGCCAACTTTTTAAACTTCACAAATTTACCACTAACTTTTCATTTTTTTTTACAAAACACTCACACCCTTTATAATAGACTAATAGTAACCTTTATATCTTTCTAAACTTACCACAAACTTTTCACATTTTATACTTTACCCCTAAAACTTTTCATTCATTTAAATTCACCACACATTTTTCATTCATTTTCTATATATCTAAAAGAGAAAACCCTAAGTGAATAGCCAACTTTTTAAACTTCACAAATTTACCACTAACTTTTCATTTTTTTTTACAAAACACTCACACCCTTTATAATAGACTAATAGTAACCTTTATATCTTTCTAAACTTACCGCAAACTTTTCACATTTTATACTTTAACCCTAAAACTTTTCATTCATTTAAATCCACCACACACTTTTCATTCATTTTCTATATATCTAAAAGAGAAAACCTAAGTGAATAGCCAACTTTTTAAACTTCACAAATTTACTACTAACTTTTCATTTTTTTTTTACAAAACACTCACACCCTTTATAATAGACTAATAGTAACCTTTATATCTTTCTAAACTTACCACAAACTTTTCACATTTTATACTTTAACCCTAAAACTTTTCATTCATTTAAATCCACCACACACTTTCTACTATCTAATAACATTTGAACGCTTTTGCAGCAAAATATGTAAGTTTTGGGGCAAAAAAAATTCACTAGGGACAAAGTCGAGAATTTTGAAATTTTTACACTGATAATTGCAAATCCACTAGGGGCGGGCACCCCCTTGCGCTACATAAAACCGCCCATGGTTTGTACCAATCGTTGATGTACGTCTCACTTTATTGATTTAACATTTGGGTCTTTTCTCTCGACAAGACGAAAAGTAAAACAAAAAATGATGACTAATTACTTTCACGCTTATTACAAATCAATCACATAACTATTTTGGGTCCTTCTTCGACAAAACGAAAAAAAAAATGATAAACAATTACTTTCTCAATAATTATCTATGTAATTAATGTTAATCAAGGGTGAATAACCGGCGCAAAGCCAGGTCGCCCGACTAGTTTCTTCAATTTTCGTAAGTTCATCATATATTTCTCTGATCTTCCCGACTAAATGCTTATTAAAGTGGATGATATCAGTTAAAACAACAACAAACCCAATACCACATAAGTGGTGTGTGAGGAGGTGAGATGCAGAAGCCACATGTTGTTGAACGGGGTCAATAATTGACACCAATAAATTTTGTGGAGCCTGTAATATTATATGTTAATATAAGGTAGAAATTTAGCTTATTCTTTTTTTTTTAAACGAAAATAACGAAAACTTTATAAAAACGGAAAACGTTTTCGAATAGAAAACGAATTCAACAAGAAGTACAAATGAGGATCCGACGAGGCTCGTACCTAGAAGCGGTTAACCAACCAACTATCTATACCGAACATCACCTAACCTAAACCGAGACAAAACCAAGAAACTTAAAGCAAACAAATACAATGAATTACGAGTACAAAAGATTATAAGGAGACATGAGGCCAATAAAAAGAACTCAAATGTCCTTAATGAACACGCCGAACTTTGCCATCTCCGCACCTTGAACCACCTGTTGCTTACGCTTTTGTCGCTTCTTGTTCAAAACCGGCGCATGCAGAATTTCACTAGAGTTAGCAAGATTAACCGTAACCGGTTAGGTCTCGGCCATATTCGTCATTTGACCCCAACCCATTTCATAATGAGCCCATTAAAAAATAATATTTAATAGTGTAATGATCTTTTAGCGCCTGTAAATTGGATTGAAAGAGAAGTACATCAAACACTTTAAGCAAATATTTGTTGAGGGAAGCCTCTAATTCAACAGACAAATTGGAGTTTTATAATAAATATAATAAATAATAAATAATAGTTCAGTTAACATTATTATGTTTACGTTTCAAATATATTTCCTTCATCTTTTACTTTGACGCGTAGTCTGAGTCCGCGAGGTGCCCAATCACCATTAAATTTTTTTCTTTCGCTTAAGGTAACTATCAATATATTTTTTAGTTATCTTATTAAACTACCTAAAATTTTAAGGTTTACAAGTCTTTAAAGTTGTATTCTTAATTTAGTTTGACAATTCAAGTTTATATCATGTATTGTTTATTCTATTTATTTGTACATTCTGTTTAATCGTATTTTACCAATTAAATTTTTGAGACTTGATACTTTTGACACCTGAAATTCTGGCTTCGCCACTGGTGAGATGTAAACAATCTTTTCTCTATCCGAGAATAAAGACAAGTCATTTCTCCACCCAGAGTGGAAACACTCTCAAAAGTAGAGAAAATCATCCATCTCTCTATTCGACGGATAGAGAGATTGGTTCTGAGTGGACCTCCGACCAATAAATAGAAAAAAAGTTTTAAAAATAAAATAATATTAAAAATAAAATTGAGACGCCATGAAAATGGTAGAATCAAATTTTCATTGGTTTTAAATCGTTTATGAAATTAATTTAGGCTCTAAGAGTCAATCAAGTCGCCAATAAATCGACGCTTGTTGTCGACTCAATAACTAGAGCCGTAGATATCAGTTAAAAGTAATTGATAAATATTTAATTAACTGATATTTAGTAAAAGATTATTCATTAACGAATGTACAACGATAAACTTAATAATACAACATTGCTTGATTTCGCAAGCACGATCTACGAGGACGTGCAATGTAGACAGCTATTTGAGGGTAAAGAGAGAACGTTCTTCTACTATCTGGTAAATGAAATCATCCCTATACTCGAGGTAAAGTGGCTACTTCCAGTTCTTGTACGTCTCTAAAACAATATAACGAAGATAAAATAGTATAAAAATGATGTATGTAAGTAAATAGATATCAATACATACAATACAAGATATATCAATAAAAAAAAGTGTGTATGCACTCTGAGGACTTGATTACCCGAGATTTTACCTTCTATGGGGAGCCAATGTGTTCGTTCATAGGAGAGTTTCATCACTTACAAAAAAAAAAAAAAAATATATATATATATATATATATATATATATATATATATATATATATATATATATATATATATATATATATATATATATATATATATATATATATATATATATTTTGGTAGGATCAAGAGGGAAGTAACCAATCGGGGGAAGCGGGGGGAAGCAAAAACTTTTTTTTTTTTTTTTTTTTTTTGTTTTTTGGAAAAACTTTGTTCACGAACATTATAGATGAGATGAAAATATGAACATTTAGTAGAGACACTTTGTGATAAATGTTTTTATTTTGGCGGGAAAACGCTCGAAGAAGTAATATATAACAATTATCGTGTTTTTCGAGCGTATATTGAGGTTTTAGCTATTGGGGTTTAGATATTAGGGTTTAGATATTAGGGTTTATAGGGTTTAGATATTAGGGTTTAGAAATTTAGGGTTTAGGGTTTAGATTTAGGGTTTAGATTTAGGATTTAGATTGAGTTTTTAACACGAACGGTTTAGAGTTTAGGGTTTAGGATTTGGTGTTTTGGGTTTATGGAACAAACCCTAAACCCTAAACCCTAAACTCTAAATCGGGCTAAATTTTACTTCACAAAACATGAAGAAGAAAAAAACGTTCATATTCTTTACGAACAATATTATCTTGAATGTTATTTTTGTCGATCGTTTTTCAGCCTAAATAATAACATTCATCACGAAGTGTCTCTTCTAAATGTTCATATTTTCGTGTGATCTTGATGCCGGAAAAAAAAATTCCAAAAAAACGAATTTTTTTTTTTTGCTTCCCCCGCTTCCCCCCGATTAGTTACTTCCCCATTGATCCTGCCCCTATATATATATATATATATATATATATATATATATATATATATATATATATATATATATATATCAACGCAAAGAAAAAAGTGTGTATATGTATACATTCAAATGAATTTTATGAAATTTGATACTTAAAATTTGTTTGTGGATACTCTTCCAGTTAATACTGGTTAAGTACACACATTTAATAATATTCGGTCACTTTTGGTTTCATTTTGGTACCATTCAATCACGATGTATGCTAACGAATTTTTATCTAATACGTAACGACTAGTTGTGGAGCCCTCGCTTCGTGTCGGGGGCTCCGTTTTAAATGCGAGTTAAAAAAAAAGTCTTAATATATTTTGTAAAATAGAATTTTTTTTCGACATCTAATATTGAAGGGTTGTTCCTTTTGTGAAAGTTGCTTCTTTTAGCGTTCGGGTTTTTTTTTTTTTTTAAAAAAGTTAGTTGATTTATTTTGTAAAAAAGAATGTTTTTCGACATCTTTTGGTAGCATTGAAGGGTTGGTTCTTTTCCGAAAGTTGCTTCTTTTATCGTTGGAGAAAAAAAAATTATGTAGCACAGTAGTTGCCCCTGTGGGTCCAACTGTCTGAGCGCAACGTACAAGTCGGTAAAGCGTGGTGGGTGTTATTATTCAGTATTTTTAGTTTTAGCAATGGGATAAATAATAATTTAGAATTTAGAATATAGGTATAAAGTGTGGGGGGTTTGATTTGTATTTTAATAGAAGTTAGGGGGTTAGATTTGTGAAAAGTGGAAATTTAAATATTACTATTTATCTCTAATAAGACAAAAAAAGAAGGTGAAATAACGAAAATACCTCTAGTTACTATTGGTTAATAGTGCCACAATGTTTTGTCTATTATAACTAATACTAATCTTGGTGAGCATTTTACTATTCACGATGGTGATACAGTAAACACCCCCAACTTTGGGGGTATTTTGGCCATTCCGTTTTTAATATTTTTTTACTTCATTTTTTATTCTTTATTTTTTTAAACGTTTAATCAACGGACCCTTACCGTTAATCGGTCAAAACCAACCCGCAACGAAATAAATTTTTTATTACCTTTTTACTTCCTGTTTTCTTCAAGTATCATAACTTTATTTTTCTAACGTTTAATAATCCGACCGTTATCCGTTTTTAAACATTAAATTAACCGACCGTTAACCGATTCAAATCACCATGCAGCAAAGTTATTTTTATACCTTTTTTTTCACTTCCTACTTCATTCCTTTATTCTTTTAAAGTTTAGTTGCTCGAGCACCAACTATGGGGGTATTTCGGTAATTTGACATACCAAAATTATAACGACCCAACTTTTTCGACTTGCTTTTGTGCTTGTTACTTTCTGCGAAACTGCGTATTTGTGCGTACTGAGCTATATTATATTCTGGAATCTTATTTCATGATTAATTACCTTCGTTTATACCATACAACGTGCCATTAAGTACTTAGTTACTTAACTTGATCCCCGAATGCTTTTACGACCGTTAGTGTCACTTGACGTTGAGAACGAGCTATATGTATTTTGGTACACGTTTAACTTTGGTCGTAATTGGAATATTACGACTACGAAATACTAATTTATTTTCTAATAACAAAAACTTGGGCTTTTGCTTGCTTAATTACGCTTAGTAATTTATTTATGCTCACTAGTTAGTCTTGTTGGACTTTCCACCTTGTAGGACTCAAGCCCACCCTACTCTAGCTAATGGACTATTTAATTAGCTCAATTTTAATAAGTTTATGACCCATATAAATGTAAGACAAATGTCCATTTATTAGAGGGAACACACTAGCATTTTTGTTAACCATAATCACAATTGTTGCATGGGATCCCAACATAAGCACCAACTTTAGACAACCATTAACCAAAAAGCAAAAGTTTGTCCCCATTGTCCCCCCCTGTAGTGACCCGAACTTTTCCATGTTTATATATATTAATTGAGATTGATATTTACATGATTAAATGTTTCCAACATGTTAAGCAATCAAACTTGTTAAGACTTGATTAATTGAAATATGTTTCATATAGACAATTGACCACCCAAGTTGACCGGTGATTCACGAACGTTAAAACTTGTAAAAACTATATGATGAAATATATATGGATATATATATAGTTAACATGATACTATGATAAGTAAACATATCATTAAGTATATTAACAATGAACTACATATGTAAAAACAAGACTACTAACTTAATAATTTTTAAACGAGACATATATGTAACGATTATCGTTGTAAAGACATTTAATGTATATATATCATATTAAGAGATATTCATACATGATAATATCATGATAAAATAATAATTTAAAATCTCATTTGATATTATAAACATTGGGTTAACAACATTTAACAAGATCGTTAACCTAAAGGTTTCAAAACAACACTTACATGTAACGACTAACGATGACTTAACGACTCAGTTAAAATGTATATACATGTAGTGTTTTAATATGTATTTATACACTTTTGAAAGGCTTAAATACACTTATCAAAATACTTCTACTTAACAAAAATGCTTACAATTACATCCTCGTTCAGTTTCATCAACAATTCTACTCGTATGCACCCGTATTCTTACTCGTACAATACACAGCTTTTAGATGTATGTACTATTGGTATATACACTCCAATGATCAGCTCTTAGCAGCCCATGTGAGTCACCTAACACATGTGGGAACCATCATTTGGCAACTAGCATGAAATATCTCATAAAATTACAAAAATATGAGTAATCATTCATGACTTATTTACATGAAAACAAAATTACATATCCTTTATATCTAATCCATACACCAACGACCAAAAACACCTACAAACACTTTCATTCTTCAATTTTCTTCATCTAATTGATCTCTCTCAAGTTCTATCTTCAAGTTCTAAGTGTTTTTCATAAATTTCAAAAGTTCTAGTTTCATAAAATCAAGAATACTTTCAAGTTTGCTAGCTCACTTCCAATCTTGTAAGGTGATCATCCAACCTCAAGAAATCTTTGTTTCTTACAGTAGGTTATCATTCTAATACAAGGTAATAATCATATTCAAACTTTGGTTCAATTTCTATAACTATAACAATCTTATTTCAAGTGATGATCTTACTTGAACTTGTTTTCGTGTCATGATTTTGCTTCAAGAACTTCGAGCCATCCAAGGATCCATTGAAGCTAGATCCACTTTTCTCTTTTCCAGTAGGTTTATCCAAGGAACTTAAGGTAGTAATGATGTTCATAACATCATTCGATTCATACATATAAAGCTATCTCATTCGAAGGTTTAAACTTGTAATCACTAGAACATAGTTTAGTTAATTCTAAACTTGTTCGCAAACAAAAGTTAATCCATCTAACTTGACTTTTAAAATTAACTAAACACATGTTCTATATCTATATGATATGCTAACTTAATGATTTAAAACCTGGAAACACGAAAAACACCGTAAAACCGGATTTACGCCGTCGTAGTAACACCGCGGGCTGTTTTGGGTTAGTTAATTAAAAACTATGATAAACTTTGATTTAAAAGTTGTTATTCTGAGAAAATGATTTTTATTATGAACATGAAACTATATCCAAAAATTATGGTTAAACTCAAAGTGGAAGTATGTTTTCTAAAATGGTCATCTAGACGTCGTTCTTTCGACTGAAATGACTACCTTTACAAAAACAACTTGTAACTTATTTTTCCGACTATAAACCTATACTTTTTCTGTTTAGATTCATAAAATAGAGTTCAATATGAAACCATAGCAATTTGATTCACTCAAAACGGATTTAAAATGAAGAAGTTATGGGTAAAACAAGATTGGATAATTTTTCTCATTTTAGCTACGTGAAAATTGGTAACAAATATATTCCAACCATAACTTAATCAACTTGTATTGTATATTATGTAATCTTGAGATACCATAGACACGTATACAATGTTTCGACCTATCATGTCGACACATCTATATATAATTTGGAACAACCATAGACCCTCTATATGTGAATGTTGGAGTTAGCTATACAGGGTTGAGGTTGATTCCAAAATATGTATAGTTTGAGTTGTGATCAATACTGAGATACGTATACACTGGGTCGTGGATTGATTCAAGATAATATTTATCGATTTATTTCTGTACATCTAACTGTGGACAACTAGTTGTAGGTTACTAACGAGGACAACTGACTTAATAAACTTAAAACATCAAAATATATTAAAAGTGTTGTAAATATATTTTGAACGTACTTTGATATATATGTATATATTGTTATAGGTTCGTGAATCAACCAGTGGCCAAGTCTTACTTCCCGACGAAGTAAAAATCTGTGAAAGTGAGTTATAGTCCCACTTTTAAAATCTAATATTTTTGGGATGAGAATACATGCAGGTTTTATAAATGATTTACAAAATAGACACAAGTACGTGAAACTACATTCTATGGTTGAATTATCGAAATCAAATATGCCCCTTTTTATTAAGTCTGGTAATCTAAGAATTAGGGAACAGACACCCTAATTGACGCGAATTCTAAAGATAGATCTATTGGGCCTAATAAACCCCATCCAAAGTACCGGATGCTTTAGTACTTCGAAATTTATATCATATCCGAAGGGTGTCCCGGAATGATGGGGATATTCTTATATATATGCATCTTGTTAATGTCGGTTACCAGGTGTTCACCATATGAATGATTTTTATTTCTATGTATGGGATGTGTATTGAAATATGAAATCTTGTGGTCTATTGTTACGATTTGATATATATAGGTTAAACCTATAACTCACCAACATTTTTGTTGACGTTTTAAGCATGTTTATTCTCAGGTGATTATTAAGAGCTTCCGCTGTCGCATACTTAAATAAGGACAAGATTTGGAGTCCATGCTTGTATGATATTGTGTAAAAACTGCATTCAAGAAACTTATTTTGTTGTAACATATTTGTATTGTAAACCATTATGTAATGGTCGTGTGTAAACAGGATATTTTAGATTATCATTATTTGATAATCTACGTAAAGCTTTTTAAACCTTTATTGATGAAATAAAGGTTATGGTTTGTTTTAAAATGAATGCAGTCTTTGAAAAACGTCTCATATAGAGGTCAAAACCTCGCAACGAAATCAATTAATATGGAACGTTTTTAATCAATAAGAACGGGACATTTCAGTTGGTATCCGAGCGTTGGTCTTAGAGAACCAGAATTTTGCATTAGTGTGTCTTATCGAGTTTGTTAGGATGCATTAGTGAGTCTGGACTTCGACCGTGTTTACTTGAAAAATGATTGCTTAACAAATTTTGTTGGAAACTATATATTTTTAACATGTGAATATTATGTGATATATTAATCTCTTAATGTGTTTGATATTATGTGATAGATGTCTACCTCTAGAACAAGTCCCATTGACTCACCTAATAATAATGAAGAGTCAAATGTAAATTGGAATGATTCGTGGACCGATTCACAAGTTCCCGAAGAGGAACCGGAAGAAGAGTCGGAACCGGAAGAAGAATCGGAACCGGAAGAAGAATCGGAAACGGATGAAGAAATAGAACCGGTGGGGGAAATAATAAAACGGTTAAGTAAAAGAAAATCCTCAACCAACCGACCAAGGTTAATTATGGTCAATGGTGTTTCCGCCAAGGAAGCAAAATATTGGGAGGATTACCAATTCTCCGATGAATCGGATTTCGACGAGAATTCCGATGATGTTATAGAAATTACCCCAACTGAATTTAAAAAGGCAAAAGAAAATAATAAGGGAAAGAGAATAAAAATAGAGAAATCTAATTCCAACCCCGATGAACTTTATATGTATCGTCAACCCCCGAAGTCCTTAAGTTGTAACAATGACCCGGGAACCTCTAAACCACCAGGTTTTTCTAAACCAATGTGGAAAATAACGGCTCGTATTAGGGGAACATCATATATCCCTAGAAACTTGGCAAAACGAACCAAAACCGAAGAAGAAGAAACAAGCGAGTCGGAATAAGATAGTTGTATTCGTGTGGTGTAATACATGTAATATAGTGTGCTTATGCTTTATGATATATGTAAAAATTGCTTGTATTAATAAGTATTTTTTTTTATGAATCTAACTCTTGTCTATTTTACAGTATAAAAACACAAAATGGATAGACAACCCAATATTTTAAGAGACCTACCCGGAGACATGATTGATGAAATCTTGTCTAGAGTCGGTCAGAATTCTTCGGCACAACTATTTAAGGCGAGATCAGTTTGTAAGACATTCGAAGAACGTTCCAAGAATGCCTTGGTTTATAAAAGGCTTTCGTTCGAAAGATGGGGGATATCACATTGGGAAATCCATAAGTTACGATGTGTTTACTTTGACGCATATATTGCGGGGAACCCAAATGCTATTTTACGCAATGGGTTAAGAAATTATTTTGACTCAATATATCCGAATATTGGACTTCATGATTTAGAAAAAGCAGCTAACATGCAACATAAAGAAGCATGTTATGCTTACGGATTAGTAATGTTCGCTTCTCACCAAAGTGAGAACAAGAACATCGGGCTACAACTATTAAACAAAACGTTCCCACAAGTGACGGAGTCGGTAATTGGGGTAAGAAATGAGGTTTTTAGATTGTTACGGGACTGTTGGACATTACGTAACCCTCGTCCCTTTGACGATGTTACAACACGTTGTCTTATCAACGGCCATAACGGTTATGTTCCACAAGACCAAGGATGGGAAGTAGTCCTAGTAAAACCAGAATGCATGACTTGTTTCTGGACGTATGAATTACGTGTCTTTATTGCCTTTGCTGAACGACTTGTGTACTAGCTAGAATTATCTTCACAACTATCTTGTATCAAAGTTATTTTGTGCTATATTTCATGCTTTATGTAAAATAAGCGGTATTGTAAGTTTGTAAAATATTGTACAAAAGTTTGAACGCGAAATATTATTATAATCAGTTTTTCATATAGAATTGTAGTAGTTGAATTGTATATTAGCTACTAAGTATGAACTTAACGGGTAGGTACTACCCGAATTTAAACTTATAAAATGCTAATATGAAGAAAAAGCTTTTATAAATGAGTTCATATTATGCTACGAAATACTATTAACTACTCTTAATATTCTGTATGATTAACTTGTTCCATTTGACTATTTTGAAGGAAATGGCACCGACTACTCGACACACCGTGAATATGAATGAAGAGGAATTCCGTACTTTTCTAGCTTCAAACATAGCTGCAGTACAGGCTGCGCTACATACCAACAATAACCTTGGATCTAGCAGTACAGGAAATCGTGTAGGATGCACCTACAAAGAATTCACTGCCTGCAAACCTTTGGAATTTGATGGAACCGAAGGACCGATCGGATTGAAACGGTGGACCGAGAAGGTCGAATCGGTGTTTGCCATAAGTAAGTGTACTGAAGAGGACAAAGTGAAGTACGCTACGCATACCTTCACAGGTTCTGCATTAACATGGTGGAATACCTATCTAGAGCAAGTGGGACAAGACTATGCGTACGCACTACCGTGGTCAGCATTCAAGCACTTGATGAACGAGAAGTACCGTCCCAGAACCGAGGTCAATAAGCTCAAGACAGAACTTAGAGGGTTACGAACCCAAGGATTTGATATTACCACGTACGAAAGACGATTCACAGAATTGTGCCTATTGTGTCCGGGAGCATTCGAAGATGAGGAAGAGAAGATCGACGCGTTTGTGAAAGGATTACCGGAAAGAATCCAAGAAGATATAAGTTCACACGAGCCCGCCTCCATACAACAGGCATGTAGAATGGCTCACAAACTAGTGAACCAGATTGAAGAAAGAATTAAAGAACAGACTGCTGAAGAGGCCAATGTGAAGCAAGTCAAAAGAAAGTGGGAGGAAAACGGTGATAAGAATCACCAATACAACAACAACAGCAATTACAACAATAATCGCAACAATTATCCCAACAATCGCAACATCAATCGCAACTACAACAAACGGCCCAACAACAACAACAACAACAACAACAACAACAATAGCAACTACAACAATCATCCCAACAACAATAATAACCGCAACAACAACAACAATCAGAAGCAGCTATGCCAAAGGTGTGAAAAGTATCACTCGTGTAAAAGAAATGGTCATAGCGCGGCGAAGTGTGAGGTCTACGGACCAGGGGTTAATAGAACGAAAGGAACAAATGGTGTCGGAACGAGTAATGGCGGAGCAAGTAGTGTCGGAGCAAGTTATGCCAATGTAGTTTGTTATAAATGTGGAAAACCGGGCCACATTATTAGAAATTGCCCGAACCAGGAGAACACGAATGGACAAGGCCGCGGAAGAGTTTTCAATATTAATGCGGCAGAGGCACAGGAAGACCCGGAGCTTGTTACGGGTACGTTTCTTATTGACAATAAATCTGCTTACGTTTTATTTGATTCGGGTGCGGATAGAAGCTATATGAGTAGAGATTTTTGTGCTAAATTAAGTTGTCCATTGACGCCTTTGGATAGTAAATTTTTACTCGAATTAGCAAATGGTAAATTAATTTCAGCAGATAAT
Organism: Rutidosis leptorrhynchoides; assembly: GCF_046630445.1. NCBI lineage: Eukaryota > Viridiplantae > Streptophyta > Magnoliopsida > Asterales > Asteraceae > Rutidosis > Rutidosis leptorrhynchoides. Next base: position 33,765,157 of record NC_092333.1, on the reverse strand, counting down.
ATATGTCGGAATCGAGAAATTAAACTGGTTAGAGAAACATTTAAGATTGATTTGATACCAGTAGAGTTAGGGAGTTTTGATGTGATAATCGGTATGGACTGGTTGAAAGAAGTGAAAGCAGAGATCGTTTGTTACAAAAATGCAATTCGCATTATACGAGAAAAAGGAAAACCCTTAATGGTGTACGGAGAAAAGGGCAACACGAAGCTACATCTTATTAGTAATTTGAAGGCCCAAAAACTAATAAGAAAAGGTTGCTATGCTGTTCTAGCACACGTCGAGAAAGTACAAACTGAAGAAAAGAGCATCAATGATGTTCCCATTGCAAAAGAATTTCCCGATGTATTTCCGAAAGAATTACCGGGATTACCCCCACATCGATCCGTTGAATTTCAAATAGATCTTGTACCAGGAGCTACACCAATAGCTCGTGCTCCTTATAGACTCGCACCCAGCGAGATGAAAGAACTGTAAAGCCAATTACAAGAACTTTTAGAGCGTGGTTTCATTCGACCAAGCACATCACCGTGGGGAGCTCCTGTTTTGTTTGTCAAGAAGAAAGATGGTACATTCAGGTTGTGTATCGACTACCGAGAGTTGAACAAACTTACCATCAAGAACCGCTACCCACTACCGAGAATCGACGACTTATTTGATCAACTACAAGGCTCGTCTGTTTATTCAAAGATTGACTTACGTTCCGGGTATCATCAAATACGGGTGAAAGAAGATGATATTCCAAAGACTGCTTTCAGAACACGTTACGGTCATTACGAGTTTATGGTCATGCCGTTTGGTTTAACTAATGCACCAGCTGTGTTCATGGACCTTATGAACCGAGTGTGTGGACCATACCTTGACAAGTTTGTCATTGTTTTCATTGATGACATACTTATTTACTCAAAGAATGACCAAGAACAAGGTGAACATTTGAGAAAGGTGTTAGAAGTATTGAGGAAGGAAGAATTGTACGCTAAGTTTTCAAAGTGTGCATTTTGGTTGGAAGAAGTTCAATTCCTCGGTCACATAGTGAACAAAGAAGGTATTAAGGTGGATCCAGCAAAGATAGAAACTGTTGAAAAGTGGGAATCCCCGAAAACTCCGAAACACATACGCCAGTTTTTAGGACTAGCTGGTTATTACAGAAGGTTCATCCAAGACTTTTCCAGAATAGCAAAACCCTTGACTGCATTAACGCATAAAGGGAAGAAATTTGAATGGAATGATGAACAAGAGAAAGCGTTTCAGTTATTAAAGAAAAAGCTAACTACGGCACCTATATTGTCATTGCCTGAAGGGAATGATGATTTTGTGATTTATTGTGATGCATCAAAGCAAGGTCTCGGTTGTGTATTAATGCAACGAACGAAGGTGATTGCTTATGCGTCTAGACAATTAAAAATTCACGAACAAAATTATACGACGCATGATTTGGAATTAGGCGCGTTTGTTTTTGCATTAAAGACTTGGAGGCACTACTTATATGGGGTCAAAAGTATTATATATACCGACCACAAAAGTCTTCAACACATATTTAATCAGAAACAACTGAATATGAGGCAGCGTAGGTGGATTGAATTATTGAATGATTACGACTTTGAGATTCGTTACCACCCGGGGAAGGCAAATGTGGTAGCCGATGCCTTGAGCAGGAAGGACAGAGAACCCATTCGAGTAAAATCTATGAATATAATGATTCATAATAACCTTACTACTCAAATAAAGGAGGCGCAACAAGAAGTTTTAAAAGAGGGAAATTTAAAGGATGAAATACCCAAAGGGTCGGAGAAGCATCTTAATATTCGGGAAGACGGAACCCGGTATAGGGCTGAAAGGATTTGGGTACCAAAATTTGGAGATATGAGAGAAATGGTACTTAGAGAAGCTCATAAAACCAGATACTCAATACATCCTGGAACGGGGAAGATGTACAAGGATCTCAAGAAACATTTTTGGTGGCCGGGTATGAAAGTCGATGTTGCTAAATACGTAGGAGAATGTTTGACGTGTTCTAAGGTCAAAGCTGAGCATCAGAAACCATCAGGTCTACTTCAACAACCTGAAATCCCGGAATGGAAATGGGAAAACATTACCATGGATTTCATCACTAAATTGCCAAGGACTGCAAGTGGTTTTGATACTATTTGGATAATAGTTGATCGTCTCACCAAATCAGCACATTTCCTGCCAATAAGAGAAGATGATAAGATGGAGAAGTTAGCACGACTGTATTTGAAGGAAGTCATCTCCAGACATGGAATACCAATCTCTATTATCTCTGATAGGGATGGCAGATTTATTTCAAGATTCTGGCAGACATTACAGCAAGCATTAGGAACTCGTCTAGACATGAGTACTGCCTATCATCCACAAACAGATGGGCAGAGCGAAAGGACGATACAAACGCTTGAAGACATGCTACGAGCATGTGTTATTGATTTCGGAAACAGTTGGGATCGACATCTACCGTTAGCAGAATTTTCCTACAACAACAGCTACCATTCAAGCATTGAGATGGCGCCGTTTGAAGCACTTTATGGTAGAAAGTGCAGGTCTCCGATTTGTTGGAGTGAAGTGGGGGATAGACAGATTACGGGTCTGGAGATTATACAAGAAACTACCGAGAAGATCATCCAAATTCAACAACGGTTGAAAACCGCCCAAAGTCGACAAAAGAGCTACGCTGACATTAAAAGAAAAGATATAGAATTTGAAATTGGAGAGATGGTCATGCTTAAAGTTGCACCTTGGAAAGGCGTTGTTCGATTTGGTAAACGAGGGAAATTAAATCCAAGGTATATTGGACCATTCAAGATTATTGATCGTGTCGGACCAGTAGCTTACCAACTTGAGTTACCTCAATAACTCGCGGCTGTACATAACACTTTCCACGTCTCGAATTTGAAGAAATGTTTTGCTAAAGAAGATCTCACTATTCCGTTAGATGAAATCCAAATCAACGAAAAACTTCAATTCATCGAAGAACCCGTCGAAATAATGGATAGTGAGGTTAAAAGACTTAAGCAAAACAAGATACCAATTGTTAAGGTTCGATGGAATGCTCGTAGAGGACCCGAGTTCACCTGGGAGCGTGAAGATCAGATGAAGAAGAAATACCCGCATCTATTTCCAGAAGATTCGTCAGCACCTTCAACAGCTTAAAATTTCGGGACGAAATTTATTTAACGGGTAGGTACTGTAGTGACCCGAACTTTTACATGTTTATATATATTAATTGAGATTGATATTTACATTATTAAATGTTTCCAACATGTTAAGCAATCAAACTTGTTAAGACTTGATTAATTGAAATATGTTTCATATAGACAATTGACCACCCAAGTTGACCGGTGATTCACGAACGTTAAAACTTGTAAAAACTATATGATGAAATATATATGGATATATATATAGTTAACATGATACTATGATAAGTAAACATATCATTAAGTATATTAACAATGAACTACATATGTAAAAACAAGACTACTAACTTAATAATTTTTAAACGAGACATATATGTAACGATTATCGTTGTAAAGACATTTAATGTATATATATCATATTAAGAGATATTCATACATGATAATATCATGATAAAATAATAATTTAAAATCTCATTTGATATTATAAACATTGGGTTAACAACATTTAACAAGATCGTTAACCTAAAGGTTTCAAAACAACACTTACATGTAACGACTAACGATGACTTAACGACTCAGTTAAAATGTATATACATGTAGTGTTTTAATATGTATTTATACACTTTTGAAAGGCTTAAATACACTTATCAAAATACTTCTACTTAACAAAAATGCTTACAATTACATCCTCGTTCAGTTTCATCAACAATTCTACTCGTATGCACCCGTATTCGTACTCGTACAATACACAGCTTTTAGATGTATGTACTATTGGTATATACACTCCAATGATTAGCTCTTAGCAGCCCATGTGAGTCACCTAACACATGTGGGAACCATCATTTGGCAACTAGCATGAAATATCTCATAAAATTATAAAAATATGAGTAATCATTCATGACTTATTTACATGAAAACAAAATTACATATCCTTTATATCTAATCCATACACCAACGACCAAAAACACCTAAAAACACTTTCATTCTTCAATTTTCTTCATCTAATTGATCTCTCTCAAGTTCTATCTTCAAGTTCTAAGTGTTCTTCATAAATTTCAAAAGTTCTAGTTTCATAAAATCAAGAATACTTTCAAGTTTGCTAGCTCACTTCCAATCTTGTAAGGTGATCATCCAACCTCAAGAAATCTTTGTTTCTTACAGTAGGTTATCATTCTAATACAAGGTAATAATCATATTCAAACTTTGGTTCAATTTCTATAACTATAACAATCTTATTTCAAGTGATGATCTTACTTGAACTTGTTTTCGTGTCATGATTTTGCTTCAAGAACTTCGAGCCATCCAAGGATCCATTGAAGCTAGATCCACTTTTCTCTTTTCCAGTAGGTTTATCCAAGGAACTTAAGGTAGTAATGATGTTCATAACATCATTCGATTCATACATATAAAGCTATCTCATTCGAAGGTTTAAACTTGTAATCACTAGAACATAGTTTAGTTAATTCTAAACTTGTTCGCAAACAAAAGTTAATCCTTCTAACTTGACTTTTAAAATTAACTAAACACATGTTCTATATCTATATGATATGCTAACTTAATGATTTAAAACCTGGAAACACGAAAAACACCGTAAAACCGGATTTACGCCGTCGTAGTAACACCGCGGGCTGTTTTGGGTTAGTTAATTAAAAACTATGATAAACTTTGATTTAAAAGTTGTTATTCTGAGAAAATGATTTTTATTATGAACATGAAACTATATCCAAAAATTATGGTTAAACTCAAAGTGGAAGTATGTTTTCTAAAATGGTCATCTAGACGTCGTTCTTTCGACTGAAATGACTACCTTTACAAAAACAACTTGTAACTTATTTTTCCGACTATAAACCTATAATTTTTCTGTTTAGATTCATAAAATAGAGTTCAATATGAAACCATAGCAATTTGATTCACTCAAAACGGATTTAAAATGAAGAAGTTATGGGTAAAACAAGATTGGATAATTTTTCTCATTTTAGCTACGTGAAAATTGGTAACAAATATATTCCAACCATAACTTAATCAACTTGTATTGTATATTATGTAATCTTGAGATACCATAGACACGTATACAATGTTTCGACCTATCATGTCGACACATCTATATATAATTTGGAACAACCATAGACCCTCTATATGTGAATGTTGGAGTTAGCTATACAGGGTTGAGGTTGATTCCAAAATATGTATAGTTTGAGTTATGATCAATACTGAGATACGTATACACTGGGTCGTGGATTGATTCAAGATAATATTTATCGATTTATTTCTGTACATCTAACTGTGGACAACTAGTTGTAGGTTACTAACGAGGACAGCTGACTTAATAAACTTAAAACATCAAAATATATTAAAAGTGTTGTAAATATATTTTGAACGTACTTTGATATATATGTATATATTGTTATAGGTTCGTGAATCAACCAGTGGCCAAGTCTTACTTCCCGACGAAGTAAAAATCTGTGAAAGTGAGTTATAGTCCCACTTTTAAAATCTAATATTTTTGGGATGAGAATACATGCAGGTTTTATAAATGATTTACAAAATAGACACAAGTACGTGAAACTACATTCTATGGTTGAATTATCGAAATCAAATATGCCCCTTTTTATTAAGTCTGGTAATCTAAGAATTAGGGAACAGACACCCTAATTGACGCGAATCCTAAAGATAGATCTATTGGGCCTAACAAACCCCATCCAAAGTACCGGATGCTTTAGTACTTCGAAATTTATATCATATCCGAAGGGTGTCCCGGAATGATGGGGATATTCTTATATATATGCATCTTGTTAATGTCGGTTACCAGGTGTTCACCATATGAATGATTTTTATTTCTATGTATGGGATGTGTATTGAAATATGAAATCTTGTGGTCTATTGTTACGATTTGATATATATAGGTTAAACCTATAACTCACCAACATTTTTGTTGACGTTTTAAGCATGTTTATTCTCAGGTGATTATTAAGAGCTTCCGCTGTCGCATACTTAAATAAGGACAAGATTTGGAGTCCATGCTTGTATGATATTGTGTAAAAACTGCATTCAAGAAACTTATTTTGTTGTAACATATTTGTATTGTAAACCATTATGTAATGGTCGTGTGTAAACAGGATATTTTAGATTATCATTATTTGATAATCTACGTAAAGCTTTTTAAACCTTTATTGATGAAATAAAGGTTATGGTTTGTTTTAAAATGAATGCGGTCTTTGAAAAACGTCTCATATAGAGGTCAAAACCTCGCAACGAAATCAATTAATATGGAACGTTTTTAATCAATAAGAACGGGACATTTCACCCCCCCCCCACCCCCCACGACCAGCACCACCATACCACCCCCTATAAATACCATGCTAATTCCTCACATTTCACACTTGATTTCATTCACAAATTACACACACTTACTCTCTAATTCTCTCTCTAGTCTTTCTCACTCTAAAAAGTGTAATTTTTAAATTTTCTTTCTCTTCTTCTTCCCTTCATATCCACAACATCATCATCATCATTTAAAGGATCTAGCTTTTTAGCTTTTGATCTTGTTATATCTTGTAGATTCAAACTTGGGTTTGAATCCTTCAAGAATATGAAAGATTCAAGCTTTCTAGCTTTGAATCTTCATTTACTTGTTAGATCTAGCTTATGATTTCTTTATTTGGTTATAAAGATCAAAACTTGTGTTTATGATCTTCATGTAACTTGAAGATCTAGTCTTTTGCTTTAAGGATCTTCAAGAACACTAAAGATCCAAGCTTTCTAGCGTAGGGTTTCATTATTTTGTTAAAGATCTTAGCTTTTTAGCTTATGGTCTCATTCAGGGCCGGTCCCGAGAAATTGAATGCCCCGTGCGAGGCGGAAAAAAGGCCCTACTACCTTAACGAATAATATAAGTTTAAAAAAAAAACGACAATTAACGTCATATTAATAAAGATAAAGAATTTAACATTAGAATTACATACCGTAATGGTTAACCAATGATTTTTGAAGCTCTCCTCGCATTCTTGGTAGCAAATTGTTTAATTATCTCTTCACAATTTATACTCTCTAAGATTTCATTTTCAATAGTCATCATCGCCAATCCACTCAATCTTTGTTGGGACATTGTGGATCGTAGGTAATTTTTCAATAATTTTAGCTTTGAAAAACTCCTTTCCGCAGATGCAACTGTAACTGGAATAGTCAATAATATTCTATATGCAATCCTTGCGTTTGGAAAATTTTCTCGAGCCTCATTAAGATGCATCAGAATATCAAAAGGATTCTTAAATTCACCAGCTCCTATTATGTCAAATGACTTCAACTCCATATAAAGTTCATGACCGTTGATATCCGATTTTCCTTCATACTTGAGTGCATTTTCCAAGTTGTCACAAGACGACTTTAGATCTTTACGTTCAATTCCCCTCAAGTTATAAGGAAATAAGAAACCAAATAACTTATCATAGTTTTTAAATTGATCAAATCTTGTTTTGAGAGAGAGAATAGCTTTATCCACAATGTATAAGAAATAATTTACTCTAAAAGCCTCTTCAGGTGTAAATGAAACTTCCTGACTACTTGAACTCTCATCAAATCTTCTTTTCCTGTGAATCAAACATTTTTTGTGGAAATACCGGGTCAACATCCATTTTAACTACAATCTCTTTAGCTTCATCAATAGCTTTTGAAAAACCGGTTTCTCTATAATCGTTGAAGTACTCAACGAACCTGTTTATTTCTTTGATAGCAATCTCGATATGCATATCTTTTGATTGTAGCTTTTTGCTCACAATGTTCACCTCGTTTAATACTTGATACCAAATGACAATGGATACTATAAATTCAAATTCACCAAGTTCATTTTCTGCAATTGAATTGGCTTCACTAGCAATTGCAGCATCATTATCTTTTTCTCCAACTTTAAGTAAAGCTTCTCGTATGTTGACAAGTTGCATTTTAATAGCTTTAAGACACTCAACACGACTTTCCCAACGAGTTTGAGACAATGGCTTAAGAGTCAAATCTTTAACATTAGCTTTAAAAATTTCCCACCGATTAATAGAATTATGAAAAATAGTGTATATACGTTGAATCTGTCCAAAAAAGTTCTTTCCTTTAACACAACTATTAGCCATATCGCATAATGTAAGATTAAGTGAGTGACAACCACAAGGAGTGTAAAATGCTCTAGGATTCTCTTTTAAAAATCTCGTTTGCACTCCTTGATGTATTCCTTTCATGTTTGCACCATTGTCATATCCTTGACCACGCATATCATTTACATCAAGACCAATACACTTTAACTCCTCAAGTGTAACATCAAATAAACCTTTTCCCGTGGTGTCATTAACATTCAAAAACCCTAAAAAAGACTCCTCAACAACAACATAATTAGATGTGCACTTTACATGCCTCACTATCATGCTCATTTGTTCTTGATTACTCGAATCGTGAGTACAATCAAGTATGATTGAGTAGTATTTTGCTTCCTTTATCTCCTTTATGATTTGTTTTTTAATCTCATTCCCTAACATAAGAATTAGCTCGTTTTGAATCTTGTGCCCAAGATAATGCACATGAACCTCATCATTTGTGATTCGTCGCACATGCACTTTAATAATAGGGTCAAACTCTTCCAGCATTTCAATGAGACCCAAAAAAATTTCCGTTACCTGTTTAATACATTTAATAATAATAAGTGAAAATGAAACGAAAACAATTTGGTGGTCGCGGAACAAAAACAATAATAATTATTATTACCTTTTTGGTACAACTTTTCTTTTGATCCACGGAAAGCTAAACTATGTTTAGCTAGAAATTTTACTACTGCAACGATTCTCAAAAGGACTTGCATCCAATAATCTCTTTCTTTCTTCAATTGTGCGTATTGAATGTTATCAATTGTCTCGTTCAACTTCAATCTTTTACGCATATCACACCATTTGTTCATATTTTCAATATGAAATGTTGTAATTTCATGTAATCTGAGACATTCATAAGCATGCAACCAATCATTATAACCTTCCCCGTCTAGACCACCGTTCGTGTAGTGACCCGAACTTTTCCATGTTTATATATATTAATTGAGATTGATATTTACATGATTAAATGTTTCCAACATGTTAAGCAATCAAACTTGTTAAGACTTGATTAATTGAAATATGTTTCATATAGACAATTGACCACCCAAGTTGACCGGCGATTCAAGAACGTTAAAACTTGTAAAAACGACATGACGATATATATATGGATATATATATGGTTAACATGAGATTATGATAAGTAAGTATCTCCATAAGTATATTAACAATGAGTTATATACATATAAACAAGACTACTAACTTAAGGATTTCGAAACGAGACATATATGTAACGATTATAGTTGTAACGACATTTAAATGTATATATATCATATTAAGATATATTAATATATCATAATATCATGATAATATAATAATTTAACATCTCATTAGATATAATAAACAATGGGTTAACAACATTAATTGAGATCGTTAACTTAAAGGTTTCAAAACAACACTTACATGTAACGACTAACGATGACTTAACGACTCAGTTAAAATGTATATACATGTAGTGTATTTAGATGTATTAAAATACTTTTGGAAGACTTCAAGACATATATCAAAACACTCATACTTAACGAAAATGGTTACAGTTACTTTCCCATTCTTTTCTTTCATCAAGAATTCTAGTCGTATTCTTACCCGTATTATACACAGCTTCAAAACGTACTTACTATGGGTATATACCAATAGGAACTAGCATGGGATTCCACTCTTGATTATGTCATGTATGATTAATCAATTTTAACTTCTACCATGAGCTAGTCAACTAACTAGAACTCCTTTTAACCCCACTCACCACTCACCAATTACCACTCATCATTCACTCCATTTCACTTCCAATTCTCTTTCTAATTCTCTCTCAACACACACACACACTATTATGAACGTATTTTTCCAGTAGTTAATCATCATCTTCATTAAAAATCACTTCAAGAATCAAGCTATAATCATCATAGGAAAAACACTTCAAGAACACTTCAAAAAATCCCTTCAAGTTTACTAATTTACTTCCAAGCTTTCTAATCCATTTCAAGTAATCATCTAAGATCAAGAAACCTTTGTTATATACAGTAGGTTATCTTTCTTATTCAAGGTAATATTCATATTCAAACTTTGATTCAATTTCTATAACTATAAACTATCTTAATTCGAGTAAAAATCTTACTTGAACTTGTTTTTGTGTCATGATCTACTTCAAGAACTTTCAAGCCATCCAAGATCCTTTGAAGCTAGATCATTTCTTGTCACTTCCAGTAGGTTTAACTACTAAACTTGAGGTAGTAATGATGTTCATAACATCATTCGATTCATATATATAAAACTATCTTATTCGAAGGTTTAAACTCGTAATCACTAGAACATAGTTTAGTTAATTCTAAACTTGTTCGCAAACAAAAGTTAATCCTTCTAACTTGACTTTTAAAATTAACTAAACACATGTTCTATATCTATATGATATGCTAACTTAATGATTTAAAACCTGGAAACACGAAAAACACCGTAAAACCGGATTTACGCCGTCGTAGTAACACCGCGGGCTGTTTTGGGTTAGTTAATTAAAAACTATGATAAACTTTGATTTAAAAGTTGTTATTTTGAGAAAATGATTTTTAGTATGAACATGAAACTATATCCAAAAATTGTGGTTAAACTCAAAGTGGAAGTATGTTTTCTAAAATGGTCATCTAGACGTCGTTCTTTCGACTGAAATGACTACCTTTACAAAAACGACTTGTAACTTATTTTTCCGACTATAAACCTATACTTTTTCTGTTTAGATTCATAAAATAGAGTTCAATATGAAACCATAGCAATTTGATTCACTCAAAACGGATTTAAAATGAAGAAGTTATGGGTAAAACAAGATTGGATAATTTTTCTCATTTTAGCTACGTGAAAATTGGTAACAAATCTATTCCAACCATAACTTAATCAACTTGTATTGTATATTATGTAATCTTGAAATACCATAGACACGTATAAAATGTTTCGACCTATCATGTCGACACATCTATATATATTTCGGAACAACCATAGACACTCTATATGTGAATGTTGGAGTTAGCTATACAGGGTTGAGGTTGATTCCAAAATATATATAGTTTGAGTTGTGATCAATACTGAGATACGTATACACTGGGTCGTGGATTGATTCAAGATAATATTTATCGATTTATTTCTGTACATCTAACTGTAGACAACTAGTTGTAGGTTACTAACGAGGACAGCTGACTTAATAAACTTAAAACATCAAAATATATTAAAAGTGTTGTAAATATATTTTGAACATACTTTGATATATATGTATATATTGTTATAGGTTCGTGAATCAACCAGTGGCTAAGTCTTACTTCCCGACGAAGTAAAAATCTGTGAAAGTGAGTTATAGTCCCACTTTTAAAATCTAATATTTTTGGGATGAGAATACATGCAGGTTTTATAAATGATTTACAAAATAGACACAAGTACGTGAAACTACATTCTATGGTTGAATTATCGAAATCGAATATGCCCCTTTTTATTAAGTCTGGTAATCTAAGAATTAGGGAATAGACACCCTAATTGACGCGAATCCTAAAGATAGATCTATTGGGCCTAACAAACCCCATCCAAAGTACCGGATGCTTTAGTACTTCGAAATTTATATCATGTCCGAAGGGTGTCCCGGAATGATGGGGATATTCTTATATATGCATCTTGTTATTGTCGGTTACCAGGTGTTCACCATATGAATGATTTTTATCTCTATGTATGGGATGTGTATTGAAATATGAAATCTTGTGGTCTATTGTTACGATTTGATATATATAGGTTAAACCTATAACTCACCAACATTTTTGTTGACGTTTAAAGCATGTTTATTCTCAGGTGAATATTAAGAGCTTCCGCTGTCGCCTACTAAAATAAGGACAAGATTTGGAGTCCATGTTTGTATGATATTGTGTAAAAACTGCATTCAAGAAACTGATTTCGATGTAACATATTTGTATTGTAAACCATTATGTAATGGTCGTGTGTAAACAGGATATTTTAGATTATCATTATTTGATAATCTACGTAAAGCTTTTTAAACCTTTATTTATGAAATAAAGGTTATGGTTTGTTTTAAAAATGAATGTAGTCTTTGAAAAACGTCTCATATAGAGGTTAAAACCTCGCAACGAAATCAATTAATATGGAACGTTTTTAATCAATAAGAACGGGACATTTCAGTTGGTATCAGAGCGTTGGTCTTAGAGAACCAGAATTTTGCATTAGTGTGTCTTATCGAGTTTGTTAGGATGCATTAGTGAGTCTGGACTTCGACCGTGTTTACTTGAAAAATGATTGCTTAACAAATTTTGTTGGAAACTATATATTTTTAACATGTGAATATTATGTGATATATTAATCTCTTAACGCGTTTGATATTATGTGATAGATGTCTACCTCTAGAACAAGTCCCATTGACTCACCTAATAATAATGAAGAGTCAAATGTAAATTGGAATGATTCGTGGACTGATTCACAAGTTCCCGAAGAGGAACTGGAAGAAGAGTCGGAACCGGAAGAAGAATCGGAATCGGAAGAAGAATCGGAACCGAATGAAGAAATAGAACCGGTGGGGGAAATAATAAAACGGTTAAGTAAAAGAAAATTCTCAACCAACCGACCAAGGTTAATTATGGTCAATGGTGTTTCCGCCAAGGAAGCAAAATATTGGGAGGATTACCAATTCTCCGATGAATCGGATTCCGACGAGAATTCCGATGATGTTATAGAAATTACCCCAACTGAATTTAAAAAGGCAAAAGAAAATAATAAGGGAAAGGGTATAAAAATAGAGAAATCTAATTCCAACCCCGATGAACTTTATATGTATCGTCAACCCCCGAAGTCCTTAAGTTGTAACAATGACCCGGGAACCTCTAAACCACCAGGTTTTTCTAAACCAATGTGGACAACGACGGCTCGTATTAGGGGAACATCATATATCCCTAGAAACTTGGCAAAACGAACCAAAACCGAACAAGAAGAAACGAGCGAGTCGGAATAAGATAGTTGTATTCGTGTGGTGTAATATATGTAATATAGTGTGCTTATGCTTTATGATATATGTAAAAAAATTGCTTGTATTAATAAGTATTTTTTTTATGAATCTAACTCTTGTCTATTTTACAGTATAAAAACACAAAATGGATAGACAACCCAATATTTTAAGAGACCTACCCGGAGACATGATTGATGAAATCTTGTCTAGAGTCGGTCAGAATTCCTCGGCACAACTATTTAAGGCGAGATCAGTTTGTAAGACATTCGAAGAACGTTCCAAGAATGCCTTGGTTTATAAAAGGCTTTCGTTCGAAAGATGGGGGTTATCACATTGGGAAATCCATAAGTTACGATGTGTTTACTTTGACGCATATATTGCGGGGAACCCAAATGCTATTTTACGCAACGGGTTAAGAAATTATTTTGACTCAGTATATCCGAATATAGGGCTTCGTGATTTAGAAAAAGCGGCTAACATGCAATATAAAGAAGCATGTTATGCTTACGGGTTAGTAATGTTCGCTTCTCACCAAAGTGAGAACAAGAACATCGGGCTACAACTATTAAACAAAACGTTCCCACAAGTGACGGAGTCGGTAATTGGGGTAAGAAATGAGGTTTTTAGGTTATTACGAGACTGTTGGTCATTACGTAACCCTCGTGCCTTTGACGACGTTACAACACGCTGTCTTATCAACGGCCATAACGGTTATGTTCCACAAGACCAAGGATGGGAAGTAATCCTAGTAAAACCAGAATGCATGACTTGTTTCTGGACGTATGAATTACGTGTCTTTATTGCCTTTGCTGAACGACTTGTGTACTAGCTAGAATTATCTTCACAACCATCTTGTATCAAATTTATTGTGTGCTATATTTCATGCTATATGTAAAATAAGCGGTATTGTAAGTTTGTAAAATATTGTGTAAAAGTTTGAACGCGAAATATTATTATAATCAGTTTTTCATATAGAATTGTAGTAGTTGAATTGTATTTTAGCTACTAAGTATGAACTTAACGGGTAGGTACTACCCGAATTTAAACTTATAAAACGCTAATATGAAGAAAAAGCTTTTATAAATGAGTTCATATTATGCTACAAAATACTATTAACTACTCTTAATATTCTGTATGATTAACTTGTTCCATTTGGCTATTTTGAAGGAAATGGCACCGACTACTCGACACACTGTGAATATGAATGAAGAGGAATTCCGTACTTTTCTAGCTTCAAACATAGCCGCAGTACAGGCTGCGCTACATACCAACAATAACCTTGGATCTAGCAGTACAGGAAATCGTGTAGGATGCACCTACAAAGAATTCACTGCCTGCAAACCTTTGGAATTTGATGGAACCGAAGGACCGATCGGATTGAAACGGTGGACCGAGAAGGTCGAATCGGTGTTTGCCATAAGTAAGTGTACTGAAGAGGACAAAGTGAAGTACGCTACGCATACCTTCACAGGTTCTGTGTTAACATGGTGGAATACCTATCTAGAGCAAGTGGGACAAGACGATGCGTACGCACCACCGTGGTCAGCATTCAAGCACTTGATGAACGAGAAGTACCGTCCCAGAACCGAGGTCAATAAGCTCAAGACAGAACTTAGAGGGTTACGAACCCAAGGATTTGATATTACCACGTACGAAAGACGATTCACAGAATTGTGCCTATTGTGTCCGGGAGCATTCGAAGATGAGGAAGAGAAGATCGACGCGTTTGTGAAAGGATTACCGGAAAGAATCCAAGTAGATATAAGTTCACACGAGCCCGCCTCCATACAACAGGCATGTAGAATGGCTCACAAACTAGTGAACCAGATTGAAGAAAGAATTAAAGAACAGACTGCTGAAGAGGCCAATGTGAAGCAAGTCAAAAGAAAATGGGAGGAAAACGGTGATAAGAATCACCAATACAACAACAACAGCAATTACAACAATAATCGCAACAATTATCCCAACAATCGCAACATCAATCGCAACTACAACAAACGGCCCAACAACAACAACAACAACTACAACAACAGCAACTACAACAATCATCCCAACAACAATAATAACCGCAACAACAACAACAATCAGAAGCAGCTATGCCAAAGGTGTGAAAAGTATCACTCGGGGTTCTGCACCAAATTTTGCAACAAGTGTAAAAGAAATGGTCATAGCGCGGTGAAGTGTGAGGTCTACGAACCAGGGGTTGATAGAACGAAAGGAATAAATGGTGTCGGAACGAGTAATGGCGGAGCAAGTAGTGTCGGAGCAAGTTATGCCAATGTAGTTTGTTATAAATGTGGAAAACCGGGCCACATTATTAGAAATTTCCCGAACCAGGAGAACACGAATGGACAAGGCCGCGAAAGAGTTTTCAATATTAATGCGGCAGAGGCACAGGAAGACCCGGAGCTTGTTACGGGTACGTTTCTTATTGACAATAAATCTGCTTACGTTTTATTTGATTCGGGTGCGGATAGAAGCTATATGAGTAGAGATTTTTGGGCTAAATTAAGTTGTCCATTGACGCCTTTGGATAGTAAATTTTTACTCGAATTAGCAAATGGTAAATTAATTTCAGCAGATAATATATGTCGGAATCGAGAAATTAAACTGGTTAGCGAAACATTTAAGATTGACTTGATACCAGTAGAGTTAGGGAGTTTTGATGTGATAATCGGTATGGACTGGTTGAAAGAAGTGAAAGCAGAGATCGTTTGTTACAAAAATGCAATTCGCATTATACGAGAAAAAGGAAAACCCTTAATGGTGTACGGAGAAAAGGGCAACACGAAGCTACATCTTATTAATAATTTGAAGGCACAAAAACTAATAAGAAAAGGTTGCTATGCTGTTCTAGCACACGTCGAGAAAGTACAAACCGAAGAAAAAAGCATCAATGATGTTCCCGTCGCAAAAGAATTTCCCGATGTATTTCCGAAAGAATTACCGGGATTACCCCCACATCGATCCGTTGAATTTCAAATAGATCTTGTACCAGGAGCTGCACCAATAGCTCGTGCTCCTTACAGACTCGCACCCAGCGAGATGAAAGAACTGCAAAGCCAATTACAAGAACTTTTAGAGCATGGTTTCATTCGACCAAGCACATCACCGTGGGGAGCTCCTGTTTTGTTTGTCAAGAAGAAAGATGGTAAATTCAGGTTGTGTATCGACTACCGAGAGTTGAACAAACTTACCATCAAGAACCGCTACCCACTACCGAGAATCGACGACTTATTTGATCAACTACAAGGCTCGTCTGTTTATTCAAAGATTGACTTACGTTCCGGGTATCATCAAATGCGGGTGAAAGAAGATGATATTCCAAAGACTGCTTTCAGAATACGTTACGGTCATTACGAGTTTATGGTCATGCCGTTTGGTTTAACTAATGCACCAGCTGTGTTCATGGACCTTATGAACCGAGTGTGTGGACCATACCTTGACAAGTTTGTCATTGTTTTCATTGATGACATACTTATTTACTCAAAGAATGACCAAGAACACGGTGAACATTTGAGAAAGGTGTTAAAAGTATTGAGGAAGGAAGAATTGTACGCTAAATTTTCAAAGTGTGCATTTTGGTTGGAAGAAGTTCAATTCCTCGGTCACATAGTGAACAAAGAAGGTATTAAGGTAGATCCGGCAAAGATAGAAACTGTTGAAAAGTGGGAAACCCCGAAAACTCCGAAACACATACGCCAGTTTTTAGGACTAGCTGGTTACTACAGAAGGTTCATTCAAGACTTTTCCAGAATAGCAAAACCCTTGACTGCATTAACGCATAAAGGGAAGAAATTTGAATGGAAGGATGAACAAGAAAAAGCTAACTACAGCACCTATATTGTCATTGCCTGAAGGGAATGATGATTTTGTGATTTATTGTGACGCATCAAATCAAGGTCTCGGTTGTGTATTAATGCAACGAACGAAGTTGATTGCTTATGCGTCTAGACAATTGAAGATTCACGAGCAAAATTATACGACGCATGATTTGGAATTAGGCGCGGTTGTTTTTGCATTAAAGACTTGGAGGCACTACTTATATGGGGTCAAGAGTATTATATATACCGACCACAAAAGTCTTCAACACATATTTAATCAGAAACAACTGAATATGAGGCAGCGTAGGTGGATTGAATTGTTGAATGATTATGACTTTGAGATTCGTTACCACCCGGGGAAGGCAAATGTGGTAGCCGATGCCTTGAGCAGGAAGGACAGAGAACCCATTCGAGTAAAATCTATGAATATAATGATTCATAATAACCTTACTACTCAAATAAAGGAGGCGCAACAAGGAGTTTTAAAAGAGGAAAATTTAAAGGATGAAATACCCAAAGGATCGGAGCAGCATCTTAATATTCGGGAAGACGGAACCCGGTATAGGGCTGAAAGGATTTGGGTACCAAAATTTGGAGATATGAGAGAAATGGTACTTAGAGAATCTCATAAAACCAGATACTCAATACATCCTGGAACGGGGAAGATGTACAAGGATCTCAAGAAACATTTTTGGTGGCCGGGTATGAAAGCCGATGTTGCTAAATACGTAGGAGAATGTTTGACGTGTTCTAAGGTCAAAGCTGAGCATCAGAAACCATCAGGTCTACTTCAACAACCCGAAATCCCAGAATGGAAATGGGAAAACATTACCATGGATTTCATCACTAAATTGCCAAGGACTGCAAGTGGTTTTGATACTATTTGGGTGATAGTTGATCGTCTCACCAAATCAGCACACTTCCTGCCAATAAGAGAAGATGATAAGATGGAGAAGTTAGCATGACTGTATTTGAAGGAAGTCGTCTCCAGACATGGAATACCAATCTCTATTATCTCTGATAGGGATGGCAGATTTATTTCAAGATTCTGGCAGACATTACAGCAAGCATTAGGAACTCGTCTAGACATGAGTACTGCCTATCATCCACAAACTGATGGGCAGAGCGAAAGGACGATACAAACGCTTGAAGACATGCTACGAGCATGTGTTATTGATTTCGGAAACAGTTGGGATCGACATCTACCGTTAGCAGAATTTTCCTACAACAACAGCTACCATTCAAGCATTGAGATGGCGCCATTTGAAGCACTTTATGGTAGAAAGTGCAGGTCTCCGATTTGTTGGAGTGAAGTGGGGGATAGACAGATTACGGGTCCGGAGATTATACAAGAAACTACCGAGAAGATCATCCAAATTCAACAACGGTTGAAAACCGCCCAAAGTCGACAAAAGAGCTACGCTGACATTAAAAGAAAAGATATAGAATTTGAAATTGGAGAGATGGTCATGCTTAAAGTTGCACCTTGGAAAGACGTTGTTCGATTTGGTAAACGAGGGAAATTAAATCCAAGGTATATTGGACCATTCAAGATTATTGATCGTGTCGGACCAGTAGCTTACCGACTTGAGTTACCTCAACAACTCGCGGCTGTACATAACACTTTACATGTCTCGAATTTGAAGAAATGTTTTGCTAAAGAAGATCTCACTATTCCGTTAGATGAAATCCAAATCAACGAAAAACTCCAATTCATCGAAGAACCTGTCGAAATAATGGATCGTGAGGTTAAAAGACTTAAGAAAAATAAGATACCAATCGTTAAGGTTCGATGGAATGCTCGTAGAGGACCCGAGTTCACCTGGGAGTGTGAAGATCAGATGAAAAAGAAATACCCGCATCTATTTCCAGAAGATTCGTCAACACCTTCAACAGCTTAAATTTTCGGGACGAAATTTATTTAACGGGTAGGTACTGTAGTGACCCGAACTTTTCCATGTTTATATATATTAATTGAGATTGATATTTACATGATTAAATGTTTCCAACATGTTAAGCAATCAAACTTGTTAAGACTTGATTAATTGAAATATGTTTCATATAGACAATTGACCACCCAAGTTGACCGGCGATTCACGAACGTTAAAACTTGTAAAAACGACATGACGATATATATATGGATATACATATGGTTAACATGAGATTATGATAAGTAAGTATCTCCATAAGTATATTAACAATGAGTTATATACATATAAACAAGACTACTAACTTAAGGATTTCGAAACGAGACATATATGTAACGATTATAGTTGTAACAACATTTAAATGTATATATATCATATTAAGATATATTAATATATCATAATTTCATGATAATATAATAATTTAACATCTCATTAGATATAATAAATAATGGGTTAACAACATTAATTGAGATCGTTAACTTAAAGGTTTCAAAACAACACTTACATGTAACGACTAACGATGACTTAACGACTCAGTTAAAATGTATATACATGTAGTGTATTTAGATGTATTAAAATACTTTTGGAAGACTTCAAGACACATATCAAAACACTCATACTTAACGAAAATGGTTACAGTTACTTTCCCATTCTTTTCTTTCATCAAGAATTCTAGTCGTATTCTTACCCGTATTATACACAGCTTCAAAACGTACTTACTATGGGTTATACCAATAGGAACTAGCATGAGATTCCACTCTTGATTATGTCATGTATGACTAATCAATTTTAACTTCTACCATGAGCTAGTCAACTAACTAGAACTCCTTTTAACCCCACTCACCACTCACCAATTACCACTCATCATTCACTCCATTTCACTTCCAATTCTCTTTCTAATTCTCTCTCAACACACACACACACACACTATTATGAACGTATTTTTCCAGTAGTTAATCATCATCTTCATCAAAAATCACTTCAAGAATTAAGCTATAATCATCATAGGAAGAACACTTCAAGAACACTTCAAAAAATCCCTTCAAGTTTACTAATTTACTTCCAAGCTTTCTAATCCATTCCAAGTAATCATCTAAGATCAAGAAACCTTTGTTAAATATAGTAGGTTATCTTTCTTATTCAAGGCAATATTCATATTCAAACTTTGATTCAATTTCTATAACTATAAACTATCTTAATTCGAGTAAAAATCTTACTTGAACTTGTTTTTGTGTCATGATCCTACTTCAAGAACTTTCAAGCCATCCAAGATCCTTTGAAGCTAGATCATTTCTTGTCACTTCCAGTAGGTTTACCTACTAAACTTGAGGTAGTAATTATGTTCAAAACATCATTCGATTCATATATATAAAACTATCTTATTCGAAGGTTTAAACTCGTAATCACTAGAACATAGTTTAATTAATTCTAAACTTGTTCGCAAACAAAAGTTAATCCTTCTAACTTGACTTTTAAAATTAACTAAACACATGTTCTATATCTATATGATATGCTAACTTAATGATTTAAAACCTGGAAACACGAAAAACACCGTAAAACCGGATTTACGCCGTCGTAGTAACACCGCGGGCTGTTTTGGGTTAGTTAATTAAAAACTATGATAAACTTTGATTTAAAAGTTGTTATTCTGAGAAAATGATTTTTATTATGAACATGAAACTATATCCAAAAATTGTGGTTAAACTCAAAGTGAAAGTATGTTTTCTAAAATGGTCATCTAGACGTCGTTCTTTCGACTGAAATGACTACCTTTACAAAAACGACTTGTAACTTATTTTTCCGACTATAAACCTATACTTTTTCTGTTTAGATTCATAAAATAGAGTTCAATATGAAACCATAGCAATTTGATTCACTCAAAACGGATTTAAAATGAAGAAGTTATGGGTAAAACAAGATTGGATAATTTTTCTCATTTTAGCTACGTGAAAATTGGTAACAAATCTATTTCAACCATAACTTAATCAACTATTATTGTATATTATGTAATCTTGAGATACCATAGACACGTATACAATGTTTCGACCTATCATGTCGACACATCTATATATATTTCGGAACAACCATAGACACTCTATATGTGAATGTTGGAGTTAGCTATACAGGGTTGAGGTTGATTCCAAAATATATATAGTTTGAGTTGTGATCAATACTGAGATACGTATACACTGGGTCGTGGATTGATTCAAGATAATATTTATCGATTTATTTCTGTACATCTAACTGTGGACAACTAGTTGTAGGTTACTAACGAGGACAGCTGACTTAATAAACTTAAAACATCAAAATATATTAAAAGTGTTGTAAATATATTTTGAACATACTTTGATATATATGTATATATTGTTATAGGTTCGTGAATCAACCAGTGGTCAAGTCTTACTTCCCGACGAAGTAAAAATCTGTGAAAGTGAGTTATAGTCCCACTCTTAAAATCTAATATTTTTGGGATGAGAATACATGCAGGTTTTATAAATGATTTACAAAATAGACACAAGTACGTGAAACTACATTCTATGGTTGAATTATCGAAATCGAATATGCCCCTTTTTATTAAGTCTGGTAATCTAAGAATTAGGGAACAGACACCCTAATTGACGCGAATCCTAAAGATAGATCTATTGGGCCTAACAAACCCCATCCAAAGTACCGGATGCTTTAGTACTTCGAAATTTATATCATGTCCGAAGGTTGTCCCGGAATGATGGGGATATTCTTATATATGCATCTTGTTAATGTCGGTTACCAGGTGTTCACCATATGAATGATTTTTATCTCTATGTATGGGATGTGTATTGAAATATGAAATCTTGTGGTCTATTGTTACGATTTGATATATATAGGTTAAACCTATAACTCACCAACATTTTTGTTGACGTTTAAAGCATGTTTATTCTCAGGTGAATATTAAGAGCTTCCGCTGTCGCATACTAAAATAAGGACAAGATTTGGAGTCCATGTTTGTATGATATTGTGTAAAAACTGCATTCAAGAAACTGATTTCGATGTAACATATTTGTATTGTAAACCATTATGTAATGGTCGTGTGTAAACAGGATATTTTAGATTATCATTATTTGATAATCTACGTATAGCTTTTTAAACCTTTATTTATGAAATAAAGGTTATGGTTTGTTTTAAAAATGAATGCAGTCTTTGAAAAACGTCTCATATAGAGGTCAAAACCTCGCAACGAAATCAATTAATATGGAACGTTTTTAATCAATAAGAACGGGACATTTCAGTTCGGATGCCCTTTTCTAAAAATTTTACAACAGAAGCAAAATATTTTGTCTAACTCTTTTGAATATACTAGCCATGGTCGATCACACTTCTCCAAATTTGATAAAATTCTTGTATATAAAGCTGCAGAAAACCTTCTATTGTTGGTTTTCGGACCCAAAACTATTTTATTATCTCTTTTAGGACCACTCTCAACCAAAAGTTTAATCTCATCAGAACTAAGTCCTTCCCACCTTCTTGGGTCAAATATATCAACAAGATTATGTATCACATCTTCTTCGCTAATATTTGTCTCGGTACGCTCTTCTTTTTCTGCCTCTTGTTCTTCAATATGCTCTTGCCCTTTCGTCTCTTCTAGATTTACTTGTACATGTTCTTTCTCTTCAAGATTTGGTTTATTTAAAAACTTATGTAGTGCACCAGCTTGGGACTTTTTCATTTTCTCATCTTCTTTTTTTCTTTTACGTTTTTCATGACCGGATAATTGTTTAGGAGCCATCCCTAATCCTATTTACCAATCAGTAACCATACAACAAAACTTGAGTCTTATTATAAAAATAGAACAACATATAAAAAAACTGCTCTGTCGATTATACTAGTTTAATTCAATTAATATATCAATTCAATTCTTTGTTTGCATATCTCTTGAGAAGTTATACTAGTTCAATTGAATTCATTAAGTGAACATTAAATATTTAAATAGTTAAATTGATAAGAGTGTATCAATAAACTCAAGTATACTCATCAAAAAGAATTAAGGAGATAAACTCATAAAACCTTCAATTAAAAGAAGCTATACCCTATACGATTACTATACGCCTATAGTCATTCAATTCTTTTCATTCAATTACTCCCAACTAAACATTAAATTGATTAAAATAATTGATAATAGTATAATGTTTAGTTTATACTTACATACAAGATCGATGAAGCAAAGTCCCAGAGAACCAATTGAAATTCGATAAAGGATGAAGCAAATTTCGACGTACCAGTCGCGTACTCACGTAGCTTATTCCGTAAGATTGAAGTGAACATCTGTCTTTTTTTTTTAGGCCCTAGTTCTTAAATTCCTTTTGGGCCTTAAGTGTACAATACCTAGATCCAAAATAATTTTTGGGCCCTAAAATTCATGGGCCCTGTGCAAATGTACACAATGTACACACTATTGGGCCGGGCCTGGTCTCATTACTTTCATTAGATCTTAGCTCTAGTTTATGGTCTCATTAATCTTGTAAAGATCCAAGCTTTCTAGCTTAGGATTTTCTTAATACTTGAGATCTAAGTTATTATTGTAGATCTCACTTACTTGGAACCTTTTTGTGTTTGTTGTGATGATAAATATCAAGTCTTCATCATCACATATGATGGAGATGCATAAACTTGTGTAAAAAGGACAAAGGTTGAAGCTTTATTGGATTTATGCAATAAAGAGGCAATCTTGATGTTCAAAACTTGTAGAATGATAGATTTTACTCTTAGTTGTCTGTTGATGGTTGAAACTTGGTCAAAGTGATGCTAAAACATCAAAGATTTGTACACTTGAAGCTTACACGCATCAAGGATGAGAACCGTGATGAGCATCAAGCACCAAGAAACCTACTGGAGCATTTGTTTGCTGTTTTTTGGGGTCTGATCAGACTCCTGGACTTCTGAAAAACTTATTTTCAGATAGTTCGTTTCGAGTAGATAACTTTTCATTTAGACCTCGCCTAAATCCGATATACGGTTTAGGATTTACAGCCTTCGGAAAGTCACTACGCCTTTGCTACGATGTGCTGAAAATTCTGACCTACTCGCACTTAAACCGTCGCCACGGTCAAACGAAGACGAGTTAGGTTCTGAAAATTGGATAGCGGTTAGAAGACT
This sequence comes from Rutidosis leptorrhynchoides, assembly GCF_046630445.1. Classification (NCBI taxonomy): domain Eukaryota; kingdom Viridiplantae; phylum Streptophyta; class Magnoliopsida; order Asterales; family Asteraceae; genus Rutidosis; species Rutidosis leptorrhynchoides. The sequence continues at coordinate 33,741,031 of NC_092333.1, read as the reverse complement.
CACATACGGAGCCTTGGCCACCGTCTTTTTGTTTAGTATAGAGGTCGTAGCAGCTGTCCAAAATCAGCCTTTTGTTTCGATCTCTTTTCTTTTTGAAAACTTACTTTATCTTTTGCGAATGATGATGACAATGATGATGTCCAGGACTTTACTTACGTACTTTTAAACCTTTTGGGACAATATACTGACTTAGTGACCTTTGACTTAGGTTGACGACCTTTCGGACTGACTTACTACCTGCATACTTTTCATATCGACTTTTACTGCTTATTCACTGTGAGTTATAGCTTCCCTTTTTACTTTATTATTTTTGGGACTGAGAATACATGCGCTTTTTATATTTTTACATACTAGACACTAGTACTTAAACTTTATATATGTGTGGGTGATATAACGGCACAAAGATTCCCCTTAGCACGGTAACGTTTAATCATTGGTGTTTGAACTGGTGAACGCGAATATTAGATATGGATCCATAGGGTTTGACATCCCCACTCGGGCTAGTCGCGCTAGCATTTAACGGGTGTTTGATACTTCGAGGACATAAGCACTCGCCAAGTGTACTTTTAGGGGGTATTACTATTACGTTAAGTTAGTTACCGGGTGCCCACGGATAAGCATATACTTTTCATACTGTTTTGGAATACGGAATCTCGTGGTCTACATTACATTACTGAATATAAACTATAGCTCACCAACATTCGTGTTGACTTTTAAGCGTGTATTTCTCAGGTGCTTAGACGTTGTTGCGTCCGCTGTTAGACTTGATGTCTTGGTGTTTTAGACTTGCTATTACAGACTCGCTGTGTTAGACTTCCGCTGCATAAAGTAGAGATGTCTCAATCATGGAACTTTTATCTTGCATTCACAACTTATGTTATTTGAATAATGGCTTGTAACGACGTTTGTGTCACTTTATCTTTTGTAAAACGTTATCCTTTTTTAATGCAAAACTTGTTTTAAAACAGCATGTAGTATTGTACCGTGTAATGGACATGTTGTTGACGATTCGTACATGATGGTTTTGTACGGGGCGTCACATTTGGTATCAGAGCATCGGTTGTAGGGAATTAGGTTGCATTAGTGAGTCTTGACTGAGCCGAGTAGGATTCGCTAATAGAAATAATCTACAACTTGCTCGTTTACTTACTACTGCTTACTACTACTGCATGCTAATGCTTACCCTTACTGCTATGTGAACTTGCTGTGTGCTGCTACTTTCTCGCTACTTCATGCTACTATTTGCCTTTGATTGCATGTTACTTTTGTTTAATACTGTTACGATTGCCATGCTATGTACTACTAGGATGTTGTAGTGCCTGATTACGTGATTGCTATATGTCTTACTGACATGAAAAATGTTATTTTTCCTTGTTCAGATGTCAGACATGCTGCCCATGATCTTTGACTTCGAGAGTGACTCAGATACGTCTGCTACCTCGCCTACTATTGTTGCTAACTCACCACTACCCTCCGGCGACTCTGGAGATTCATCTTATGGAGATAGTGGACACGCGCTTGACCTGATGGACGTCTCAGACGGAGACGAGGATCCTGAGGAGATTCCAGCACCACCCAGCCCTAGACTCCCGGGGCCACAGCACCATTCCGGTGGTACTGTGATTCCTTGGGGAGACGGAGACGGTCCCTTCCGTAACGAGCATGGACATTGGGCTAGACGCAACGCTGACGGATGTGTCGTACCGGTTACACCTGGCAGATATCGACTCATGACCACTGGCCTGACACATCCACCCGTACATGATGTACCTGCACTACCTTCCGACGATTCAGACGGATCATCATCCGATGACACCAGCGAGGAGGATTCCGAGGAGGATTCTGAGGAGGACTTTGAGGAGGAGCCCGTGCAGCCACCCTCTACCACGCCGAAGAAGCGGTACCATTTCGATGGTACTGTTAATCCAGGGGTTAATGGAGGGAAGCCGTTCGTGAACGCATATGGACAGTTGGTTAGGGTCACCGCCCATAAAAGGATTGTACCATATCCTGCCGATCCATTTGTGCGTAAGGTCGCCCGCTCAGAGCCGTCTACTTCTAGTACTACATCCGCATTATCTGGACCATCTGCACCATCTGCTCCACCAGCATCCCCTATCGTCGAGGAACTGACGAGGGAAGTGCATGCCCTCCGTGCTCGGGTAACTGAGCTCGAGGACCAGATTGAAATGTCCCGTTCTTATTGATTAAAAACGTTCCATATTAATTGATTTCGTTGCGAGGTTTTGACCTCTATATGAGATGTTTTTCAAAGACTGCATTCATTTTAAAACAAACCATAACCTTTATTTCATCAATAAAGGTTTAAAAAGCTTTACGTAGATTATCAAATAATGATAATCTAAAATATCCTGTTTACACACGACCATTACATAATGGTTTACAATACAAATATGTTACAACAAAATAAGTTTCTTGAATGCAGTTTTTACACAATATTATACAAGCATGGACTCCAAATCTCGTCCTTATTTAAGTATGCGACAGCGGAAGCTCTTAATAATCACCTGAGAATAAACATGCTTAAAACGTCAACAAAAATGTTGGTGAGTTATAGGTTTAACCTATATATATATCAAATCATAATAATAGACCACAAGATTTCATATTTCAATACACATCCCATACATAGAGATAAAAATCATTCATATGGTGAACACCTGGTAACCGACATTAACAAGATGCATATATAAGAATATCCCCATCATTCCGGGACACCCTTCGGATATGATATAAATTTCGAAGTACTAAAGTATCCGGTACTTTGGATGGGGTTTGTTAGGCCCAATAGATCTATCTTTAGGATTCGCGTCAATTAGGGTGTCTGTTCCCTAATTCTTAGATTACCAGACTTAATAAAAAGGGGCATATTCGATTTCGATAATTCAACCATAGAATGTAGTTTCACGTACTTGTGTCTATTTTGTAAATCATTTATAAAACCTGCATGTATTCTCATCCCAAAAATATTAGATTTTAAAAGTGGGACTATAACTCACTTTCACATATTTTTACTTCGTCGGGAAGTAAGACTTGGCCACTGGTTGATTCACGAACCTATAACAATATATACATATATATCAAAGTATGTTCAAAATATATTTACAACACTTAATATATTTTGATGTTTTAAGTTTATTAAGTCAGCTGTCCTCGTTAGTAACCTACAACTAGTTGTCCACAGTTAGATGTACAGAAATAAATTGATAAATATTATCTTGAATCAATTCACGACCCAGTGTATACGTATCTCATCACAACTCAAACTATATATATTTTGGAATCAACCTCAACCCTGTATAGCTAACTCCAACATTCACATATAGAGTGTCTATGGTTGTTCCGAAATATATATAGATGTGTCGACATGATAGGTCGAAACATTGTATACGTGTCTATGGTATCTCAAGATTACATAATATACAATACAAGTTGATTAAGTTATGGTTGGAATAGATTTGTTACCAATTTTCACGTAGCTAAAATGAGAAAAATTATCCAATCTTGTTTTACCCATAACTTCTTCATTTTAAATCCGTTTTGAGTGAATCAAATTGCTATGGTTTCATATTGAACTCTATTTTATGAATCTAAACAGAAAAAGTATAGGTTTATAGTCGGAAAAATAAGTTACAAGTCATTTTTGTAAAGGTAGTCATTTTAGTCGAAAGAACGACGTCTAGATGACTATTTTAGAAAACATACTTCCACTTTGAGTTTAACCATAATTTTTGGATATAGTTTCATGTTCATAATAAAAATCATTTTCTCAGAATAACAACTTTTAAATCAAAGTTTATCATAGTTTTTAATTAACTAACCCAAAACAGCCCGCGGTGTTACTACGACGGCGTAAATCCGGTTTTACGGTGTTTTTTGTGTTTCCAGGTTTTAAATCATTAAGTTAGCATATCATATAGATATATAACATGTGTTTAGTTGATTTTAAAATTCAAGTTAGAAGGATTAACTTTTGTTTGCGAACAAGTTTAGAATTAACTAAACTATGTTCTAGTGATTACAAGTTTAAACCTTCGAATAAGATAGCTTTATATGTATGAATCGAATGATGTTATGAACATCATTACTACCTTAAGTTCCTTGGATAAACCTACTGGAAAAGAGAAAAATGGATCTAGCTTCAACGGATCGTTGGATGGCTCAAAGTTCTTGAAGCAGAATCATGACACGAAAACAAGTTCAAGTAAGATCATCACTTGAAATAAGATTGTTATAGTTATAGAAATTGAACCAAAGTTTGAATATGATTATTACCTTGTATTAGAATGATAACCTACTGTAAGAAACAAAGATTTCTTGAGGTTGGATGATCACCTTACAAGATTGGAAGTGAGCTAGCAAACTTGAAAGTATTCTTGATTTTATGTAACTAGAACTTGTAGAATTTATGAAGAACACTTAGAACTTGAAGATAGAACTTGAGAGAGATCAATTAGATGAATAAAATTGAAGAATGAAAGTGTTTTTAGGTGTTTTTGGTCGTTGTTGTATGGATTAGATATAAAGGATATGAAATTTTGTTTTCATGTAAATAAGTCATGAATGATTACTCATATTTTTGTAATTTTATGAGATATTTCATGCTAGTTGCCAAATGATGGTTCCCACATGTGTTAGGTGACTCACATGGGCTGCTAAAAGCTGATCATTGGAGTGTATATACCAATAGTACATACATCTAAAATCCGTGTATTCGAATACGGGTGCATACGAGTAGAATTGTTGATGAAACTGAACGAGGATGTAATTGTAAGCATTTTTGTTAAGTAGAAGTATTTTGATAAGTGTATTGAAGTCTTTCAAAAGTGTATAACTACATATTAAAACACTACATGTATATACATTTTAACTGAGTCGTTAAGTCATAGTTAGTCGTTACATGTAAGTGTTGTTTTGAAACCTTTAGGTTAACGATCTTGTTAAATGTTGTTAACCCAATGTTTATAATATCAAATGAGATTTTAAATTATTATATTATCATGATATTATCATGTATGAATATCTCTTAATATGATATATATACATTAAATGTCTTTACAACGATAATCGTTACATATATGTCTCGTTTAAAAATCATTAAGTTAGTAGTCTTGTTTTTACATATGTAGTTCATTGTTAATATACTTAATGATATGTTTACTTATCATAGTATCATGTTAACTATATATATATCCATATATATGTCATCATATAGTTTTTACAAGTTTTAACGTTCGTGAATCACCGGTCAACTTGGGTGGTCAATTGTCTATATGAAACATATTTCAATTAATCAAGTCTTAACAAGTTTGATTGCTTAACATGTTGGAAACATTTAATCATGTAAATATCAATCTCAATTAATATATATAAACATGGAAAAGTTTAGGTCACTACAGTACCTACCCGTTAAATAAATTTCGTCCCGAAATTTTAAGCTGTTGAAGGTGTTGACGAATCTTCTGGAAATAGATGCGGGTATTTATTCTTCATCTGATCTTCACACTCCCAGGTGAACTCGGGTCCTCTACGAGCATTCCATCAAACCTTAACAATTGGTATCTTGTTTTTCTTAAGTCTTTTAACCTCACGATCCATTATTTCGACGGGTTCTTCGATGAATTGGAGTTTTTCGTTGATTTGGATTTCATCTAACGGAATAGTGAGATCTTCTTTAGCAAAACATTTCTTCAAATTCGAGACGTGGAAAGTGTTATGTACAGCCGCGAGTTGTTGAGATAACTCAAGTCGGTAAGCTACTGGTCCGACACGATCAATAATCTTGAATGGTCCAATATACCTTGGATTTAATTTCCCTCGTTTACCAAATCGAACGACGCCTTTCCAAGGTGCAACTTTAAGCATGACCATCTCTCCAATTTCAAATTCTATATCTTTTCTTTTAATGTCAGCGTAGCTCTTTTGTCGACTTTGGGCGGTTTTCAACCGTTGTTGAATTTGGATGATCTTCTCGGTAGTTTCTTGTATAATCTCCGGACCCGTAATCTGTCTATCCCCCACTTCACTCCAACAAATCGAAGACCTGCACTTTCTACCATAAAGTGCTTCAAACGGCACCATCTCAATGCTTGAATGGTAGCTGTTGTTGTAGGAAAATTCTGCTAACAGTAGATGTCGATCCCAACTGTTTCCGAAATCAATAACACATGCTCGTAGCATGTCTTCAAGCATTTGTATCGTCCTTTTGCTCTGCCCATCAGTTTGTGGATGATAGGTAGTACTCATGTCTAGACGAGTTCCTAATGCTTGCTGTAATGTCTGCCAGAATCTTGAAATAAATCTGCCATCCCTATCAGAGATAATAGAGATTGGTATTCTATGTCTGGAGATGACTTCCTTCAAATACAGTCGTGCTAACTTCTCCATCTTGTCATCTTCTCTTATTGGCAGGAAGTGTGCTGATTTGGTGAGACGATCAACTATTACCCAAATAGTATCAAAACCACTTGCAGTCCTTGGCAATTTAGTGATGAAATCCATGGTAATGTTTTCCCATTTCCATTCCTGGATTTTGGGTTGTTGAAGTAGACCTGATGGTTTCTGATGCTCAGCTTTGACCTTAGAACACGTCAAACATTCTCCTACGTATTTAGCAACATCGGCTTTCATACCCGGCCACCAAAAATGTTTCTTGAGATCCTTGTACATCTTCCCCGTTCCAGGATGTATTGAGTATCTGGTTTTATGAGCTTCTCTAAGTACCATTTCTCTCATATCTCCAAATTTTGGTACCCAAATCCTTTCAGCCCTATACCGGGTTCCGTCTTCCCGAATATTAAGATGCTTCTCCGATCCTTTGGGTATTTCATCCTTTAAATTTCCCTCTTTTAAAACTCCTTGTTGCGCCTCCTTTATTTGAGTAGTAAGGTTATTATGAATCATTATATTCATAGATTTTACTCGAATGGGTTCTCTGTCCTTCCTGCTCAAGGCATCGGCTACCACATTTGCCTTCCCCGGGTGGTAACGAATCTCAAAGTCATAATCATTCAACAATTCAATCCACATACGCTGCCTCATATTCAGTTGTTTCTGATTAAATATGTGTTGAAGACTTTTGTGGTCGGTATATATAATACTTTTGACCCCATATAAGTAGTGCCTCCAAGTCTTTAATGCAAAAACAACCGCGCCTAATTCCAAATCATGCGTCGTATAATTTTGTTCGTGAATCTTCAATTGTCTAGACGCATAAGCAATCACCTTCGTTCGTTGCATTAATACACAACCGAGACCTTGCTTTGATGCATCACAATAAATCACAAAATCATCATTCCCTTCAGGCAATGACAATATAGGTGCCGTAGTTAGCTTTTTCTTCAATAACTGAAACGCTTTCTCTTGTTCATCATTCCATTCAAATTTCTTCCCTTTATGCGTTAATGCAGTCAAGGGTTTTGCTATTCTGGAAAAGTCTTAGATGAACCTTCTGTAGTAACCAGCTAGTCCTAAAAACTGGCGTATGTGTTTCGGAGTTTTTGGGGTTTCCCACTTTTCAACAGTTTCTATCTTTGCCGGATCCACCTTAATACCTTCTTTGTTCACTATGTGACCGAGGAATTGAACTTCTTCCAACCAAAATGCACACTTTGAAAACTTAGCGTACAATTCTTCCTTCCTCAATACTTCTAACACCTTTCTCAAATGTTCACCGTGTTCTTGGTCATTCTTTGAGTAAATAAGTATGTCATCAATGAAAACAATGACAAACTTGTCAAGGTATGGTCCACACACTCAGTTCATAAGGTCCATGAACACAGCTGGTGCATTAGTTAAACCAAACGGCATGACCATAAACTCGTAATGACCGTAACGTGTTCTGAAAGCAGTCTTTGGAATATCATCTTCTTTCACCCGCATTTGATGATACTCGGAACGTAAGTCAATCTTTGAATAAACAGACGAGCCTTGTAGTTGATCAAATAAGTCATCGATTCTCGGTAGTGGGTAGCGGTTCTTGATGGTAAGTTTGTTCAACTCTCGGTAGTCGATACACAACCTGAATGTACCATCTTTCTTCTTGACAAACAAAACAGGAGCTCCCCACGGTGATGTGCTTGGTTGAATGAAACCACGCTCTAAAAGTTCTTGTAATTGGCTTTGCAGTTCTTTCATCTCGCTGGGTGCGAGTCTGTAAGGAGCACGAGCTATTGGTGCAGCTCCTGGTACAAGATCTATTTGAAATTCAACGGATCAATGTGGGGGTAATCCCGGTAATTCTTTCGGAAATACATCGGGAAATTCTTTTGCAATGGGAACATCATTGATGCTCTTTTCTTCAGTTTGTACTTTCTCGACGTGTGCTAGAACAGCATAGCAACCTTTTCTTATTATTTTTTGTGCCTTCAAATTACTAATAAGATGTAGCTTCGTGTTGCCCTTTTCTCCGTACACCATTAAGGGTTTTCCTTTTTCTCGTATAATGCGAATTGCATTTTTGTAACAAACGATCTCTGCTTTCACTTCTTTCAACCAGTCCATACCGATTATCACATCAAAACTCCCTAACTCTACTGGTATCAAATCAATCTTAAATGTTTCGCTAACTAGTTTAATTTCTCGATTCCGACATATATTATCTGCTGAAATTAATTTACCATTTGCTAATTCGAGTAAAAATTTACTATCCAAAGGCGTCAATGGACAACTTAATTTAGCACAAAAATCTCTACTCATATAGCTTCTATCCGCACCCGAATCAAATAAAACGTAAGCAGATTTATTGTCAATAAGAAACGTACCCGTAACAAGCTCCGGGTCTTCCTGTGCCTCTGCCGCATTAATATTGAAAACTCTTCCGCGGCCTTGTCCATTCGTGTTCTCCTGGTTCAGGCAATTTCTAATAATGTGGCCCAGTTTTCCACATTTATAACAAACTACATTGGCATAACTTGCTCCGACACTACTTGCTCCGCCATTACTCGTTCCAACACCATTTGTTCCTTTCGTTCTATTAACCCCGGGTCCGTAGACCTCACACTTCGTCGCGCTATGACCATTTCTTTTACACTTGTTGCAAAATTTGGTGCAGAACCCCGAGTGAAACTTTTCACACCTTTGGCATAGCTGCTTCTGATTGTTGTTGTTGTTGTGGTTATTATTGTTGTTGGGATGATTGGTGTAGTTGTTGTTTTTGTTGTTGTTGTTGTTGTTGTTGTTGTTGGGGCGTTTGTTGTAGTTGCGATTGATGTTGCGATTGTTGGGATAATTGTTGCGATTATTGTTGTAATTGCTGTTGTTGTTGTATTGGTGATTCTTATCACCGTTTTCCTCCCACTTTCTTTTGACTTGCTTCACATTAGCCTCTTCAGCAGTCTGTTCTTTAATTCTTTCTTCAATCTGGTTCACTAGTTTGTGAGCCATTACACATGCCTGTTGTATGGAGGCGGGCTCGTGTGAACTTATATCTTCTTGGATTCTTTCCGGTAATCCTTTCACAAACGCGTCGATCTTCTCTTCTTCATCTTCGAATGCTCCCGGACACAATAGGCACAATTCTGTGAATCGTCTTTCGTACGTGGTAATATCAAATCCTTGGGTTCGTAACCCTCTAAGTTCTGTCTTGAGCTTATTGACCTCGGTTCGGGGACGGTACTTCTCGTTCATCAAGTGCTTGAATGCTGACCACGGTAGTGCGTACGCATAGTCTTGTCCCACTTGCTCTAGATAGGTATTCCACCATGTTAATGCAGAACCTGTGAAGGTATGCGTAGCGTACTTCACTTTGTCCTCTTTAGTACACTTACTTATGGCAAACACCGATTCGACCTTCTCGGTCCACCGTTTCAATCCGATCGGTCCTTCGGTTCCATCAAATTCCAAAGGTTTGCAGGCAGTGAATTCTTTGTAGGTGCATCCTACACGATTTCCTGTACTGCTAGATCCAAGGTTATTGTTGGTATGTAGCGCAGCCTGTACTGCGGCTATGTTTGAAGCTAGAAAAGTACGGAATTCCTCTTCATTCATATTCACGGTGTGTCGAGTAGTCGGTGCCATTTCCTTCAAAATAGTCAAATGGAATAAGTTAATCATACAGAATATTAAGAGTAGTTAATAGTATTTCGTAGCATAATATGAACTCATTTATAAAAGCTTTTTCTTCATATTAGCGTTTTATAAGTTTAAATTCGGGTAGTACCTACCCGTTAAGTTCATACTTAGTAGCTAATATACAATTCAACTACTACAATTCTATATGAAAAACTGATTATAATAATATTTCACGTTCAAACTTTTACACAATATTTTACAAACTTACAATACCGCTTATTTTACATATAGCATGAAATATAGCACACAATAAATTTGATACAAGATGGTTGTGAAGATAATTCTAGCTAGTACACAAGTCGTTCAGCAAAGGCAATAAAGACAAGTAATTCATACGTCCAGAAACATGTCATGCATTCTGGTTTTACTAGGATTACTTCCCATCCTTGGTCTTGTGGAACATAACCGTTATGGCTGTTGATAAGACAGCGTGTTGTAACGTCGTCAAAGGGACGAGGGTTACGTAATGTCCAACAGTCCCGTAACAATCTAAAAACCTCATTTTTACCCCAATTACCGACTCCGTCACTTGTGGGAACGTTTTGTTTAATAGTTGTAGCCCGATGTTCTTGTTCTCACTTTGGTGAGAAGCGAACATTACTAATCCGTAAGCATAACATGCTTCTTTATGTTGCATGTTAGCCGCTTTTTCTAAATCACGAAGTCCAATATTCGAATATATTGAGTCAAAATAATTTCTTAACCCATTGCGTAAAATAGCATTTGGGTTCCCCGCAATATATGCGTCAAAGTAAACACATCGTAACTTATGGATTTCCCAATGTGATATCCCCCATCTTTCGAACGAAAGCCTTTTATAAACCAAGGCATTCTTGGAAGGTTCTTCGAATGTCTTACAAACTGATCTCGCCTTAAATAGTTGTGCCGAAGAATTCTGACCGACTCTAGACAAGATTTCATCAATCATGTCTCTAGGTAGGTCTCTTAAAATATTGGGTTGTCTATCCATTTTGTGTTTTTATACTGTAAAATAGACAAGAGTTAGATTCATAAAAAAAATACTTATTAATACAAGCAATTTTTACATATATCATAAAGCATAAGCACACTATATTACATATATTACACCACACGAATACAACTATCTTATTCCGACTCGCTTGTTTCTTCTTCTTCGGTTTTGGTTCGTTTTGCCAAGTTTCTAGGGATATATGATGTTCCCCTAATACGAGCCGTCGTTTTCCACATTGGTTTAGAAAAACCTGGTGGTTTAGAGGTTCCCGGGTCATTGTTACAACTTAAGGACTTCGGGGGTTGACGATACATATAAAGTTCATCGGGGTTGGAATTAGATTTCTCTATTTTTATGCCCTTTCCCTTATTATTTTCTTTTGCCTTTTTAAATTCAGTTGGGGTAATTTCTATAACATCATCGGAATTCTCGTCGGAATTCGATTCATCGGAGAATTGGTAATCCTCCCTATATTTTGCTTCCTTGGCAGAAACACCATTGACCATAATTAACCTTGGTCGGTTGGTTGAGGATTTTCTTTTACTTAACCGTTTTATTATTTCCTCCACCGGTTCTATTTCTTCATCCGGTTCCGATTCTTCTTCCGGTTCCGATTCTTCTTCCGGTTCTGACTCTTCTTCCGGTTCCTCTTCGGGAACTTGTGAATCAGTCCACGAATCATTCCAATTTACATTTGACTCTTCATTATTATTAGGTGAGTCAATGGGACTTGTTCTAGAGGTAGACATCTATCACATAATATCAAACGCGTTAAGAGATTAATATATCACATAATATTCACATGTTAAAAATATACAGTTTCCAACAAAATTTGTTAAGCAATCATTTTTCAAGTAAACACGGTCGAAGTCCAGACTCACTAATGCATCCTAACAAACTCGATAAGACACACTAATGCAAAATTCTGGTTCTCTAAGACCAACGCTCGGATACCAACTGAAATGTCCCGTTCTTATTGATTAAAAACGTTCCATATTAATTGATTTCGTTGCGAGGTTTTGACCTCTATATGAGACGTTTTTCAAAGACTGCATTCATTTTAAAACAAACCATAACCTTTATTTCATCAATAAAGGTTTAAAAAGCTTTACGTATATTATCAAATAATGATAATCTAAAATATCCTGTTTACACACGACCATTACATAATGGTTTACAATACAAATATGTTACAACAAAATAAGTTTCTTGAATGCAGTTTTTACACAATATCATACAAGCATGGACTCCAAATCTCGTCCTTATTTAAGTATGCGACAGCGGAAGCTCTTAATAATCACCTGAGAATAAACATGCTTAAAACGTCAACAAAAATGTTGGTGAGTTATAGGTTTAACCTATATATATCAAATCATAATAATAGACCACAAGATTTCATATTTCAATACACATCCCATACATAGAGATAAAAATCATTCATATGGTGAACACCTGGTAACCGACATTAACAAGATGCATATATAAGAATATCCCCATCATTCCGGGACACCTTTCGGATATGATATAAATTTCGAAGTACTAAAGCATCCGGTATTTTGGATGGGGTTTGTTAGGCCCAATAGATCTATCTTTAGGATTCGCGTCAATTAGGGTGTTTGTTCCCTAATTCTTAGATTACCAGACTTAATAAAAAGGGGCATATTCGATTTCGATAATTCAACCATAGAATGTAGTTTCACGTACTTGTGTCTATTTTGTAAATCATTTATAAAACCTGCATGTATTCTCATCCCAAAAATATTAGATTTTAAAAGTGGGACTATAACTCACTTTCACATATTTTTACTTCGTCGGGAAGTAAGACTTGGCCACTGGTTGATTCACGAACCTATAACAATATATACATATATATCAAAGTATGTTCAAAATATATTTACAACACTTAATATATTTTGATGTTTTAAGTTTATTAAGTCAGCTGTCCTCGTTAGTAACCTACAACTAGTTATCCACAGTTAGATGTACAGAAATAAATCGATAAATATTATCTTGAATCAATCCACGACCCAGTATATACGTATCTCACTATTGATCACAACTCAAACTATATATATTTTGGAATCAACCTCAACCCTGTATAGCTAACTCCAACATTCACATATAGAGTGTCTATGGTTGTTCCGAAATATATATAGATGTGTCAACATGATAGGTCGAAACATTGTATACGTGTCTATGGTATCTCAAGATTACATAATATACAATACAAGTTGATTAAGTTATGGTTGGAATAGATTTGTTACCAATTTTCACGTAGCTAAAATGAGAAAAATTATCCAATCTTGTTTTACCCATAACTTCTTCATTTTAAATCCGTTTTGAGTGAATCAAATTGCTATGGTTTCATATTGAACTCTATTTTATGAATCTAAACAGAAAAAGTATAGGTTTATAGTCCGAAAAATAAGTTACAAGTCATTTTTGTAAAGGTAGTCATTTTAGTCGAAAGAACGACGTCTAGATGACTATTTTAGAAAACATACTTCCACTTTGAGTTTAACCATAATTTTTGGATATAGTTTCATGTTCATAATAAAAATCATTTTCTCAGAATAACAACTTTTAAATCAAAGTTTATCATAGTTTTTAATTAACTAACCCAAAACAGCCCGCGGTGTTACTACGACGGCGTAAATCCGGTTTTACGGTGTTTTTCGTGTTTCCAGGTTTTAAATCATTAAGTTAGCATATCATATAGATATAGAACATGTGTTTAGTTGATTTTAAAAGTCAAGTTAGAAGGATTAACTTTTGTTTGCGAACAAGTTTAGAATTAACTAAACTATGTTCTAGTGATTACAAGTTTAAACCTTCGAATAAGATAGCTTTATATGTATGAATCGAATGATGTTATGAACATCATTACTACCTTAAGTTCCTTGGATAAACCTACTGGAAAAGAAAAAAATGGATCTAGCTTCAACGGATCATTGGATGGCTCGAAGTTCTTGAAGCAGAATCATGACACGAAAACAAGTTCAAGTAAGATCATCACTTGAAATAAGATTGTTATAGTTATAGAAATTGAACCAAAGTTTGAATATGATTATTACCTTGTATTAGAATGATAACCTACTGTAAGAAACAAAGATTTCTTGAGGTTGGATGATCACCTTACAAGATTGGAAGTGAGCTAGCAAACTTGAAAGTATTCTTGATTTTATGTAACTAGAACTTGTAGAATTTATGAAGAACACTTAGAACTTGAAGATAGAACTTGAGAGAGATCAATTAGATGAAGAAAATTGAAGAATGAAAGTGTTTGTAGGTGTTTTTGGTCGTTGGTGTATGGATTAGATATAAAGGATATGAAATTTTGTTTTCATGTAAATAAGTCATGAATGATTACTCATATTTTTGTAATTTTATGAGATATTTCATGCTAGTTGCCAAATGATGGTTCCCACATGTGTTAGGTGACTCACATGGGCTGCTAAGAGCTGATCATTGGAGTGTATATACCAATAGTACATACATCTAAAATCTGTGTATTGTACGAGTACGAATACGGGTGCATACGAGTAGAATTGTTGATGAAACTGAACGAGGATGTAATTGTAAGCATTTTTGTTAAGTAGAAGTATTTTTATAAGTGTATTGAAGTCTTTAAAAAGTGTATAAATACATATTAAAACACTACATGCATATACATTTTAACTGAGCCGTTAAGTCATCGTTAGTTGTTACATGTAAGTGTTGTTTTGAAACCTTTAGGTTAACGATCTTGTTAAATGTTGTTAACCCAATGTTTATAATATCAAATGAGATTTTAAATTATTATATTATCATGATATTATCATGTATGAATATCTCTTAATATGATATATATACATTAAATGTCTTTACAACGATAATCGTTACATATATGTCTCGTTTAAAAATCATTAAGTTAGTAGTCTTGTTTTTACATATGTAGTTCATTGTTAATATACTTAATGATATGTTTACTTATCATAGTATCATGTTAACTATATATATATATCCATATATATGTCATCATATAGTTTTTACAAGTTTTAACGTTCGTGAATCACCGGTCAACTTGGGTGGTCAATTGTCTATATGAAACATATTTCAATTAATCAAGTCTTAACAAGTTTGATTGATTAACATGTTGGAAACATTTAATCATGTAAATATCAATCTCAATTAATATATATAAACATGGAAAAGTTCGGGTCACTACACAGATGTCCCACCTGATGGACATCATTTACCCACCCTCGCCCTAGGACCGTTGTATTAGATTTCTTTATGTATTCCGTTTGTAGTTTCCTGTTTTTCATTTATGTATTGTACGAACCTTATGCTATTGTATGCAATTTTCTTATTATGAATGGAACTACTGTTGTTGATTTATTGTACGGCAGTTTATTACATGTTGGCTTTTGTGCTACCTGCTGCTTGTTGCCATGCTTAGTTATCGTGTACTGTGTTGCTTCCATGTTGTTTACCGTATGCCGTGACGTTGTTGGTTAGTGGATTTTGACTTAAGTCGAAACTTTTGTTTGGAAGATCAATGGCTAACGGAAGAGGTCCAAAAGAAATCCCCATCGCAGCACAGCTTGAGCAGATGATAGCCGCTCGAGTAGCCGCAGCTATGGCGAATTCCAACCCCCAAGCTCCACCGGCTAACCCGAACTTCCAGAATGGGTGTACTTTCAAGGAATTCCAGAGCTGCAAGCCCCACAATTTCAGTGGAACAGAAGGGCCAGTTGGGTTGGCAAGATGGTTTGAGAAGTTGGAAGCTGTGTTCCGTGTGAGTAACTGCTCCGAAGGGAATAAGACTAAGTTCGCATCCTACACTTTGTCGGATGGCGCTTTGACTTGGTGGAACATGCTCGCCCAGGCGAAAGGAATCAACGAAGCTTACGCTACACCATGGGAGGAGTTTAAGAGGGCTATGATCGAGGAGTACTGCCCCAGAACCGAAATTCAGAAAATGGAAGCGGAGTTTTGGGAACTGAAAGTTGTAGGAACTGATCTTGATGGCTATAACCGAAGGTACTTAGAGTTAGCTTTGATGTGCCCCACAATGGTTACTTCGAAGTACAAGCAGATGGAGAGGTATATGTGGGGACTCCCCAAGGACATTCAAGGAAATGTCACTTCATCGAAACCAGCGAATGTCCCAGAAGCTATGCGTATGGCGCACACCCTGATGAATAAAATTACCCGCCAAGAGCCAGAGAATGCGAAGTCAGAATCAGGAGCTAGTAATGGGAAACGTAGGTGGGACGGAAGTAAGGGAAAAGGTTTTGACCAGAACTCGACTAAGAGGTATGAGAATTTTAAGGGAAACAACGACTAGAGGAATCCTAACCCGAACCCTAGCTCTAACCCTAACTACAAAGGTAGTCTTCCCCAGTGTAAGAGATGCTACAAGCATCACACTAGATACTGTAACATAGTGTGTGAGAAGTGTAAAAGGACTGGACACATCGGCAGAGATTGTAAGATCACTACCCCAGCTGTAAGGACAAACCCAAGTGGACCAAGGAAGTGCTATGAGTGCGGTCAGCAGGGCCACTTCAAGAATGAATGTCCTAACAAGAAGAAGGATGGCGGGCTAACACGTGGGAGAGTCTTCAACATAAATGCCAGAGATGCCCGTGAAGATCCTGACTTGGTTACAGGTACATTCACTATCAATAACCTATTAGCTTCTGTCCTATTTGATACCGGTGCCAATAGGAGTTATATATGTAGACACTTTTGCTCTAAGATAGATTGGTCGTTAGTGCCTTTGGATGAGAGTATACTTGTCGAAGTAGTCAATGGAAAACTTGAGAAAGTTGACCAAATTGGCCGAGGAGGTATTATAAACTTAGCTGGTGTGGATTTTGAGATTGATTTGATACCCATTAAGTTGGGGAGTTTTGATGTGATAGTCGGAATGGACTGGTTGTCCAAGGTAAGAGCCGAAGATATCTGTGGTGGGAAGATTCTTCGTATACCTCACGAAGATGGTGAGCCACTGATTGTTTACGGAGATAGATGTAGCCCGTGTGACAACCCGGAAATTCTGACCAAATTTAAACTTGATCTTTATATGATTCTGACACGATAAGCAAAGTCTGTAAAGTTGAGTCTCAAAATTTTTGAACTGTTTTCATTTATACAATTGACCCTCGACTGCTTTCGACGATTCACGAACAATTAAATTGTAAATAGATATGTGTGTATATATATACATGATAATTGGAATTATAATTTGTAATATTATATGTCATAATATATACATATAAGTAATAAATATTAACGACTCAATATATTATATAACTGGTAAATAGTAATAAATTGTAATATATTAAATCTAGTTACAAGTTTGAATATAATTATAATTACTTTCAATATTATTATCAATAGTAATAATAATATTAAAATTAGTATTATTAATATTATTATTTTCAATATACAACATAGGAATATGAAATTGATATATATAAATTGTTATAGTATTATTATTATTAATATTATTATTATTAATAATATCAGTATTATTATAAATAAAATTATTATTATTAATATTATTATTATTAATAATATTATTGTTATAAATTTTATAGTTATATTTATCATTATCATTAATTATTATTACTATTATATTATTCTAAATTTTTATTATTATTTATAATATTAAGAGTATTATTATTATAGTTATATTTATTAATTAATAAAATTAATTATAATACGTAAATGCAGATATATATACAGACATATAAAAACAGATTTAAATAAAAACTAATATATACAGATACATTATATGAATCAGTATTATTCATTAATATACATAAAATGTACATACATATACAAAACTCAGCTGAACGTAGCTATCTGTTGTATTTTTTTTTTCTTTCTTTCTTCTTCTGATTGAAAATTCTGTCCTTCCTGTCTGCAATGTGTTACCAATCAACTTAAATTCACAGATACAAGCCAAAATCAGTTGAAGATCGATATCAATTTTTTCTTTTTCTTACCTGTTTTCTTCCTGATAGAATAATTCCTCTCTCTAATCTGATTACCAACTGATCTCCATTCGGAGATACAAAACAAAATGTGTTAAATATCAAAGTCCTAAAAATCGTACGAATCTATTTCCAATCACGATCATACTGTGTTTAATTTTATTCTTTGTCTCTAAAATCGTACAAATCAGAATTTAATAATAAGAATCAAATAAATTATATTTGAAAGTGTAATTTACCTTTCTATTTTTCTTCTGACAGAAGATATGTTGTCGAATGAATCAAGCTTTACTGAGTTTGGTTACTGACTAATTTGTTAAATATCTGTACCATATATTGTACAATTCTATTTTCAATCCCCATCTTCTTTTAAATTCTTGTTTTCTTCTTCCTGGATCGAATACTTCTGTTGACAACGATCACTGTAGCGACCCGACCAAATCGTCATTGACGGCGCCGTCTACTTAGGTCCCGTTACGTGGTCATAAGTCTTTAAAACAACGTTTGACCAAAAGATATGTCGCATTCATTTCAAATGTAAAGGTTGTTCAAGTTTACAAGAATAGTTCCACCACAAGTTACGATACATAGTTTTAAGTACAAATGAAACTTATGCGACACGATTTAAAAGTATCCAAAAGACGCTCCATGTATGCATATATACTCGACATCCAATACAAGTATCAAAATAATGAGCGGAAGCATGTATCATGTATCGTTCAAGGACCTGAGAAAAACATAGAAATCTGTCAACGAAAACGTTGGTGAAATCATAGGTTTAAGTAAGTAAGTACAAGTGAACCACAAGATTTGCATCAATGAAATAATAGTAATACATTCCAAAAGTTTGTTTCACGAGCACCTAATTATCAAGACTTAACGTTTCCTTCCATTGAACCCCATCACTTAGTGCTAGAACATACACTGTTTCTCGAAAATATATTTCATTCGTAAACGGTAGCGAACCGTTTGAATGAGGGTTTGTCAAACCCATATGGATCCATACAACATAAGTTCTCGCTTACACCCGGCAAGTGTAACTAATGATAATCGAATTGAGGATTTTGTTCTAAACTCGTATGTAGAATGTTTGTTTTCCTGTACTTGTGTTCACTTAGTAAAGAAATGTTTATGTTTTCTCATCCCAAATGTAAGTTCAAAAAGAGTAAAAGTGGGACTATGATCTCACCTTGAGTGCACGAGTAGTAAAGTACTTCGACAAGTAAACGTGTGCAAAGAACAATGCTAGTCTTGACCTAAACAATAGGTTTGTATCAATAACGGTAAACACGATAGGTCAAAGATGTTCAATTAGTCCTATGGCTTGTTACGACTCGATTAATATAGCACGTGGATCAATTTGTCAAGTTTCATGCACGATACAAGTAATTAAGCATGTTAGAACGATCGTATAATTGTTTGGTTAAGTTTGACAAAAAGTCAAACTTTGGTCGGTCAAAGTCAACGAAAAAGTCAACACGTTCGGGTCGTGTCCCGAACTATTTTTCTGAGGTTTTTAATCATGTATGAGCATGCTAGGACAAGTTACATGTGAATCGGAGGTCCGTAGTATGCCAAACATTTTCCATAAAATGGACACCGGAGACAGAAGCTGGGCACGGCTTATGCCGCGCCGCGGCACCCTTCTGTCGCGCCGCGACAATAGGCGGGTGCTGGTGCCTGGTCTGTTTCACTTGTCCAACTTGATCCAAACTTCAAACAAGCATAAAACGCAAACCACAAACACTTAGGACTCGCACCTTATATCGTTGGAAAGCTCTTTTGACATAGAATGCAACTAAACACAATTTAACAATCAAAAACCTCATTTGTAACAACCGAGTTTTCCAACCAAGTGATCATTCAATGCCCACATTAATGCTTCAAACTCACCAATGCACATTTAATGATTTGGGCATTCAATGCATACATGTGACATGCCATTTTATAGGTAATGGAGCATACAGTACAACTAACAACTTACTAACAACAATTCATGGCAATCAACGCATCAAATAATCACTTCAAGTTCTTCAAACCCTAACTCAATTCCACCAAAAATCAATAATCAAGTTCATGAAGTTTTCTAAGGCAACCTACACATCAAATTGAAGCTAGTGATGCTAGTAACACAATTAAAACATCAACTTTCAACATCTAACAACATATGATCATCCAAAATTCAAGAACAACACACCAAAATTCAAGTTCATGCTAGTTACACTAAAACAACGAGATCGAGCATATAAATCATATATTCATGTTAGACTTGAGCCATAGACACTAATTAACACTTTTATAAGTTAAAAAACATCAAGAACACAAAATGTAGTGATTTTAGAAAGTTACCCAAATGAGATGAAATTGGTACCAAAATGAAGAGGATGAAGAGAGGATCACGAATATGTAATTTATTTGGTTGCTAGCTCCCTAATCCGGATTTAGATGATGAATGAATGAGAAAAGAATTTGGGTGTGTTCTTGCTAGAGAGAAAGAGAGAGAGAGAGGGAGATGGTAATGAATGGGTGAAAGGGGTTTGACCCTTTGACCTAGTCAAGGGTTTGATCCCTTGTCAAGTTTAGTCCCTCAACTTTCGTTCGGGTGCGGGAATTACCTAAACGAGATAATTTAAAACGCGTATCAACGGGAGATGTTATAAACATATAACGGACTTTATATTAGTATAACGGAAAAATAAATGGAAAAAGGCGGGATGTTACATTACCTACTCCTTAAAAGAAATTTCGTCCCGAAATTTAAGTAGGCGTAGTATTCGTTGTTTCTTCCTCGAGATCTTGCGTTTCTGAATTCACGAATAGATGAGGATACTTCCTTTGCATTTGATCTTGTCTTTCCCAAGTAAACTCGGGCCCCCTTTTGGCGTTCCAACGGACTTTAACAATCGGGATTCGGCTTTGTTTCAATGTCTTGACGGAGGTATCCACAATTTCAACCGGTTCCTCCACAAAATGAAGCTTGTCATCAATAGTAAGTTCCTCAAGAGGGATGACGATATCGGGTTCGGCAAGACACTTTTTCAAGTTAGATACATGGAAGGTAGGATGAACGGAGTTCAATTGAGGCGGAAGATTTAAACGATAAGCAACGGTTCCAATACGCTCCAAGATTTCGAAAGGACCAATATACCGCGGATTTAGCTTCCCGCGTTTCCCAAAACGGATTACACCCTTCCAAGGTGCGACTTTTAACATTACTCGGTCACCGACTTGAAATTCGAGATCGTTGCGTCGTTTGTCGGTATAGCTCTTTTGACGACTTCGGGCCGTCCTAAGCCTATCTCGGATTTGAACGATTTTCTCGGTGGTTTCGTGAATGAGTTCGGGTCCGGTGATTTGCACGTCGCCTACCTCGGCCCAACAAAGCGGTGAACGACATTTGCGGCCATATAGCGCTTCAAAAGGTGCGGCTTTAATACTCGCGTGATAACTATTGTTATAAGAGAACTCAGCGAGAGGTAAGTGCTTGTCCCAAGCTTTTCCGAAATCAACCACGCAAGCTCGTAACATGTCTTCTAAGGTTTGAATTGTACGTTCGCTTTGTCCATCGGTTTGAGGATGATATGCGGTGCTCATGTCTAAACGCGTTCCCAACGCTTCTTGCAAAGTACGCCAAAATCTAGAAACGAAACGGCCATCTCGGTCGGAGATAATCGATAAAGGTACACCGTGTCGGGCTACGATCTCCTTAATGTAAAGTTGTGCAAGTTTCTCCATTTTGTCCGTTTCTTTCATGGCCAGGAAGTGTGCGGATTTGGTGAGACGGTCAACAATAACCCAAATGGTATCATAACCGCCCGTCGTTTTTGGTAGTTTGGTGATAAAATCCATCGTTATCCTTTCCCACTTCCATTGCGGGATCTCGGGTTGTCGAAGTAGTCCGGACGGTCTTTGGTGTTCGGCTTTGACTTTGGAACATGTCAAACACTTGGAAACATAAGTAGCTACGTCCCTTTTGATGTTCGGCCACCAATATAGCTGTTTAAGGTCGTGGTACATCTTATTGGCACCGGGGTGAATCGAGTATCGTGACTTATGGGCTTCATCTAAAATAAGGCTTCGTAGGTCCCCATAACTCGGCACCCAAATCCTTCCGGCGAAATATCGGAGTCCGGTTTCTTTAACTTCGAATCGAGAGGTGAGGACGTTCAAGTGTTCGAGAGAGATGTTTTCATCCTTGAGAGCCTCATCTTGGGCTACCCGAATTTGGCTATCAAGGTTTGTATGGATGGTGATGTTTAAGGCTCGGACACGAAGAGGCACCACTCTTTCTTTTCGACTTAAGGCATCGGCTACTACATTTGCCTTCCCGGGATGGTAACGAAGCTCGCAATCGTAATCGTTTAAGGTTTCAATCCACCTTCGTTGTCTCATGTTTAGTTGCTTTTGATCGAAAATGTGTTGGAGACTTTTGTGGTCGGTAAAGATAGTACTCTTGGTTCCATAAAGATAGTGTCTCCACATTTTAAGTGCAAAGACAACGGCTCCGAGTTCGAGATCATGTGTCGTATAGTTTCGTTCATGAATTTTGAGTTGTCGAGAAGCATAAGCAATGACTTTCGTTCGTTGCATCAATACACACCCAAAACCATGTTTTGAGGCATCGCAATATACAACAAAGTCATCATTGCCTTCGGGAAGTGACAAGATAGGAGCGGTGGTTAGCTTCGTTTTCAAGATTTGGAATGCGGATTCATGTTCGGTCGCCCAAATGAATTTCTTTCCCTTGTGAGTCAATGCGGTTAGAGGACGTGCAACCAAAGAGAAATTTTCGATGAATCTACGATAGTACCCGGCGAGACCCAAAAATTGACGAATGTGAGTAGGAGTAGTAGGAGTCTCCCATTTGCTAATGGCTTCGATTTTCGTTGGATCGACTTTAATACCTTGGTCACTTACAACATGACCAAGAAATTGAACTTCCTTTAACCAAAATTCACACTTGGAGAATTTGGCATAGAGTTGTTCTTGTCTTAAAAGTTCAAGCACAAGTCGGAGATGTTGTTCGTGCTCTTCTTCATTTTTAGAATAAATCAATATGTCATCGATGAACACAATAACGAATTTATCGAGATACGGTTTGCACACGCGGTTCATAAGATCCATGAACACCGCCGGTGCGTTAGTGAGACCAAATGGCATGACAAGGAATTCATAACTACCATAACGAGTTCGGAAAGCGGTTTTGGAGACATCTTCCCCCTTAACCCTCAATTGATGATAACCCGAGCGGAGATCGATTTTCGAATATACACAAGACCCTTGTAGTTGATCAAAGAGGTCATCGATGCGAGGAAGAGGATATCGGTTCTTAACCGTCAATTTATTTAGTTCACGATAATCAATGCACATTCGTAGGGATCCGTCTTTCTTTTTAACAAACAAAATCGGAGCGCCCCAAGGTGAATGGCTAGGTTGGATAAAACCACGATCAAGTAGTTCTTGGATTTGACTTTGCAATTCTTGCATTTCGGATGGGGCGAGTCTATATGGTGCACGTGCTACGGGTGCGGCTCCCGGAATAAGATCGATTTGGAATTCAACCGGTCGATGAGGTGGAAGACCCGGCAATTCGTCGGGAAATACATCGGAAAAGTCACTAACAATTGGCACATCATCGATATGCTTCTCATCGGACTCGACTTTCTTAATGTGGGCAAGGATCGCAAAACAACCCTTACGGAGTAGTTTTCTAACTTTAAGGCACGAAACGAGATTGAGTCTGGTGCAACTCTTATCGCCATAAACAATCAAAGGTTCACCATTCTCGATAGGAATTCGGATTGCGTTAAGATCACAAAGGATGTGAGATTTCGTTTTGACTAACCAATTCATACCGATTATTACATCAAAGCTTCCTAGTTCCATGGGTATCAAATCAATTTCAAATTCCTTACCCAAAATGTTTATCGTACACCCCCGGTAATACGTGTCGGCACTTAATAGTTTCCCGTTAGCCACTTCAATGGTATAAGTGGTATCTAATGGAAGAGGTGGAGTGCTAAAAGAATGAGTCAAAGTCTTGGATACAAAGCATTTATCGGAACCTGAATCGAATAAGCAAGAGACATAAGAATTGTTGAGAAGGAACGTACCCGTGACTAGTTCAGTGTCATCCCGGGTTTCCTCGGTGTTGATGTTGAAAGCTCGGCCGCGCGTATTGGGGTTATCTTTCTTCTTTGGGCATGCATTTCTATAATGACCCGTTTGGCCACATTCGTAACAAGTGCCCGTCTTTGGTGCATTGGGCCACTTTCGAGCGACGGGAGTGGCACTTTTACAATCGTTGGCCTTATGACCAACTCCTTGGCACCGGTGGCAAATTAACTTACTACATTCGCCAAAGTGATGTTTGTTGCATTTGTTGCAAAGAGGTAGGTTCCCGGCATAACCCCTCTTGCCGTCGGAGGTGTAAGGCTTCTTAGCAAAGTTGTTGTTGCTTGATTGGGAGGGTTCCCACTTTCTTTTGTTGCCGCTCGATTTATCCTCGGCCTTAGGTGCCGGAACTACGATTTCGTCAACCGTTTCAATTAGTTGGCGAGCCATGTTCATAGCGGCTTGATGAGTAGTGGGTTTGGATGACATCACCCCTTGTTTGATGCTTTTTGGAAGACCGAGCATGTAGAGCTCAATCCTTTGAGATTCGGGGTTAACAAGATTAGGACACATCAAGGATAGTTCGGCGAAGCGTTGATTATAAGCTTTAAGATCGTTTCCGACCGCTTTCAAAGCTCTTAGTTCTTCCTCAAGCTTTCGGGTTTCTTCGCGCGGAAAATATTCAACAATCATCTTTTCCTTTAGATCAGCCCAAGAGAGGGCATGAGCTTCATCGGTACCCACCGATTGAACATAGGTGTTCCACCATGTTAGAGCAATTCCGGAGAAAGTGTGAGTGGAGTATTTGACCTTGTCTTGGTCCCGACAACCGCTTATGCTAAAGACGGCTTCCGTTTGCTCAAACCATCGGGTGAGCACGACCGGTCCCCCGGTTCCATCAAAAGTGTGAGGTTTGCACCCCATGAAAGCTTTATAGGAGCATCCCTCGTTTGAGTTTCCGGCTCCATTGTTGTTGTTGTTGTTGTTGTTGTTGTGGTTGTTATTATTATTGTTGTTGGATGAGTGACCGGCCATGGCCGCATCTACGGCGGTAGCTATCATCCGTTCGAGAGCTTGTTCGGGAGTTTCATTGCGGCGTACACGACGAGGAGCCATTGTTCCTTCAAGACACAAGAATATCATTGATTAGTATTCTCAATAATACTAACCGTGATATAGAATAAAGATAAAGAGAAGTTTTTCCTCGACTCGCCTTAAATTCTTTATGCCATAATGTCGGAACGTTCATATGAGTCACCGTAATATAATCCCGGAAATTATATTACCCTGATTCATATGTGCATTCGACATTATTCTATAAAGTCAAGGTGGCGTGTCAATCAAATTAAACAACGTGAGATTAAGATGAACTAAGAGTAGATATGAGTAGAAGCGTTCGAGTATAAATGCACAAGTAGTCAAGTAATTCCTACTTCAAGTCTATATGCCGGTTGTAGTCTAGACTCATCAATGTACCCTATGACTCGGGGTTGACGCTAATGAACTCTAAATCCCTACAACCAACGCTCTGATACCATCTGTAGCGACCCGACCAAATCGTCATTGACGGCGCCGTCTACTTAGGTCCCGTTACGTGGTCATAAGTCTTTAAAACAACGTTTGACCAAAAGATATGTCGCATTCATTTCAAATGTAAAGGTTGTTCAAGTTTACAAGAATAGTTCCACCACAAGTTACGATACATAGTTTTAAGTACAAATGAAACTTATGCGACACGATTTAAAAGTATCCAAAAGACGCTCCATGTATGCATATATACTCGACATCCAATACAAGTATCAAAATAATGAGCGGAAGCATGTATCATGTATAGTTCAAGGACCTGAGAAAAACATAGAAATCTGTCAACGAAAACGTTGGTGAAATCATAGGTTTAAGTAAGTAAGTACAAGTGAACCACAAGATTTGCATCAATGAAATAATAGTAATACATTCCAAAAGTTTGTTTCACGAGCACCCAATTATCAAGACTTAACGTTTCCTTCCATTGAACCCCATCACTTAGTGCTAGAACATACACTGTTTCTCAAAAATATATTTCATTCGTAAACGGTAGCGAACCGTTTGAATGAGGGTTTGTCAAACCCATATGGATCCATACAACATAAGTTCTCGCTTACACCCGGCAAGTGTAACTAATGATAATCGAATTGAGGATTTTGTTCTAAACTCGTATGTAGAATGTTTGTTTTCCTGTACTTGTGTTCACTTAGTAAAGAAATGTTTATGTTTTCTCATCCCAAATGTAAGTTCAAAAAGAGTAAAAGTGGGACTATGATCTCACCTTGAGTGCACGAGTAGTAAAGTACTTCGACAAGTAAACGTGTGCAAAGAACAATGCTAGTCTTGACCTAAACAATAGGTTTGTATCAATAACGGTAAACACGATAGGTCAAAGATGTTCAATTAGTCCTATGGCTCGTTACGACTCGATTAATATAGCACGTGGATCAATTTGTCAAGTTTCATGCACGATACAAGTAATTAAGCATGTTAGAACGATCGTATAATTGTTTGGTTAAGTTTGACAAAAAGTCAAACTTTGGTCGGTCAAAGTCAACGAAAAAGTCAACACGTTCGGGTCGTGTCCCGAACTATTTTTCTGAGGTTTTTAATCATGTATGAGCATGCTAGGACAAGTTACATGTGAATCGGAGGTCCGTAGTATGCCAAACATTTTCCATAAAATGGACACCGGAGACAGAAGCTGGGCACGGCTTATGCCGCGCCGCGGCACCCTTCTGTCGCGCCTCGACAATAGGCGGGTGCTGGTGCCTGGTCTGTTTCACTTGTCCAACTTGATCCAAACTTCAAACAAGCATAAAACGCAAACCACAAACACTTAGGACTCGCACCTTATATCGTTGGAAAGCTTTTTTGACATAGAATGCAACTAAACACAATTTAACAATCAAAAACCTCATTTGTAACAACCGAGTTTTCCAACCAAGTGATCATTCAATGCCCACATTAATGCTTCAAACTCACCAATGCACATTTAATGATTTGGGCATTCAATGCATACATGTGACATGCCACTTTGTAGGTAATGGAGCATACAGTACAACTAACAACTTACTAACAACAATTCATGGCAATCAACGCATCAAATAATCACTTCAAGTTCTTCAAACCCTAACTCAATTCCACCAAAAATCAATAATCAAGTTCATGAAGTTTTCTAAGGCAACCTACACATCAAATTGAAGCTAGTGATGCTAGTAACACAATTAAAACATCAACTTTCAACATCTAACAACATATGATCATCCAAAATTCAAGAACAACACACCAAAATTCAAGTTCATGCTAGTTACACTAAAACAACGAGATCGAGCATATAAATCATATATTCATGTTAGACTTGAGCCATAGACACTAATTAACACTTTTATAAGTTAAAAAACATCAAGAACACAAAATCTAGTGATTTTAGAAAGTTACCCAAATGAGATGAAATTGGTACCAAAATGAAGAGGATGAAGAGAGGATCACGAATATGTAATTTATTTGGTTGCTAGCTCCCTAATCCGGATTTAGATGATGAATGAATGAGAAAAGAATTTGGGTGTGTTCTTGCTAGAGAGAAAGAGAGAGAGAGAGGGAGATGGTAATGAATGGGTGAAAGGGGTTTGACCCTTTGACCTAGTCAAGGGTTTGATCCCTTGTCAAGTTTAGTCCCTCAACTTTCGTTCGGGTGCGGGAATTACCTAAACGAGATAATTTAAAACGCGTATCAACGGGAGATGTTATAAACATATAACGGACTTTATATTAGTATAACGGAAAAATAAATGGAAAAAGGCGGGATGTTACAATCACCACCTTTCTCCTTATATATATGGATATACATATGTACATTAGAGAGAGAGAGAGAGTGATCATACGCATTTGGCATTAACCATCAAATACACTAATCTATTATATATACATATACATTACATTCAAACACTTACATATGCATATATATGTTAGAAATTCATTAATCACCTCATCATCTATCTAGCTTCTGTTTCTTCAACCATCAAGAACACACCATCACAAAGCTCAACCATTCGTGAGCCATCACTAAACAACCTTGAAATCTTCAATCAACTGTCACCTTCTACCATCAATCCACTATATCTACAAGAAACCCACACACCTGCAATGTTTTCTTTACTATGTGATCAAACCCACTTTCGAAATTTCTGTTTCAAGAACAACATAACAACCACAACCCATCATAAATTTTGGCTGTTGCCATCACCTTGTTACTGCACGAGAACCATCACCAAATGAGCCATAATGAGAAACCATCATCAAATCATCTTGAGCTGCTACTCCCGTTACTGTTTAACTGCTACGGTGTTACTTCTTTTCGTGATCATACGCCACCAATCACCACCACTCCCGACTACTACTCATGATTACCATGAAGAACCACCCTCATCAAGAACAATCACCACCACCATCATAACCGACACCTTCTTCTTCCTCTCACTCCCTCGTTATTGATCTTGTTTCTTTTAAACCAAACCTCACCGAAACTAGCTAATCCATTAGAATATATGAGGACTATATAATGCATTATTAATTGTCCCAAAGATTAAACAAGTGGGATTAGGTAATCTGTTATGGCCGACCATTGCTCACATAATTGGCGTTCTTTTTTTAATAAATTGATACTAATGGATTTCGCTTTCTGGTTCCTATTATTATAGCGAATAAATTGGTGATGGCCGACCAGTGGAGAATGAATGATACCATTTGCTTTATTATTTTTTTAAATCGAAGTCCCCACATGATTGAATAATGTTTGCCATCTCGTTTCAACAAACCAAGAGTGGAGCCACTTAAACTAATCAAATCCTTTTTTGCTTTTTATATTTGTAAACTTCTGTTTCACTAATATACCTGCTTACCACTTTTTTTTTCATCGTTGAGCCATATTTTTTTATCCATGTTCCTTTTTGATTTGGGCCTAGAGTCTGTTAATTATTGGACCAAGATTTTTGCAAACCAAATACTGCTACCCGATACCCTTTTTTTATCTTCTGTTATTTCGATCAAATACCACCATATGATCAACTCAACAACATTATTTAAACTACTCTTGATTCTGTTTACTTCTCTATTGTTTGAAAACCACCCACAACATCCCTGCAACCTACATGTGTTCAGATTAATTCTACTGGTGCATTTGTTGTCTAACAGTCAAGAAAAAGTGATTAGAATGATGATGATGGAAACTAGCAGCAATGAGGATGATAATGGGTAACGGGTTTAGACAACGATGTTAAGTTTATGATTTTATGTGAGAATGATGATGATGAATTACAATATGTATACGAACGTATGAAGATGATTATAATTCGATAGGGTATTGATGATGATTACTCGTTGATAAAAATAAGTAATCACGATCAAGAATTACATGATTGTTGATGATTGTTGATGAAGATACATTTAAATACAAAGGTTATATTTCGGTGAATTAAAATAGATATGAAAGAGTAGAGAGATGGTTTGGGATGTTTGTATTATAGAAGAGGTCCTGAGTTCGAGCCTAGTCTCCTGCAGTTTTTTATAATTGGTTTCATATAAAATCAGAAAATTGGATTTGGAAGGATGGTTTGGTGTGTTACCAAGTTAACGAGAGGTCTCAGGTTCGAGCCCGGGCTGCGACATTTTTTTAGGAAGCTATTCTTTAAGGTAGTATACTTATTATTATTATTATTATTATTATTATTATTATTATTATTATTATTATTATTATTATTATTATTATTATTATTATTATTATTATTATTATTATTATTATTATTATTATGATTATCATTATTAGTATTATTATTTTTAAAATTATTATCATTATTATCATTAGTAGTAAAATTATTGTTATAGTTATTATTAATATCAGTATTACTATTATTATAATCATTATTACTAAAAGTATCACTATTTTTAAATTTATCATTTTATTAAAGTTTGTATTATTTTTATCATTATTATTATTATAATTAATATTACTAACTATAACTTTAGTTTTAAATATATTTTGTATATAAAATATAACTATATTTTTATGATATTAAACTAAAAAGATAGATATTGTAAATTATATACAACCTTTAAATATATAGAAGTATATATAATAAGTATACTACTCTTACCAATAAAATACTTTTTGTTCATTTACGTTTTAATATAACTCGAATTTATTAAAAAAGTTATCATATTAAAAATTATGAGTATTTAAAAGTGCTTATCCCAAAATATTTTAATAAAGTATATAAAAGATTATTATGATAATTTTATAGAATATATATATATATATATATATATCTATATATATATATATATATATATATATATATATATATATATATATATATATATAAAATAAATGTATTTAAGTAATTATTAATATTAAATTTAATATCACAAGTATATTACTAAAATCAAAATATATATTTATTTGAATATTATTATATGTGTTAATATACATACCTGGTATAGGTTCGTGAATCCGAGGCCAACCCTGCATTGTTCAGTTCCGTCGTATGCATATTTTTACTACAAAATATCGTATTGTGAGTTCATTTGCTCCCTTTTACTCTTTACATTTTTGGGACTGAGAATACATGCGCTGTTTTTATAACTGCTTTATTAAATGTTTTTGAAATATATTTTGAACTGCGAATACATGAAATGCTTTTATAAATGTTTGACGAGATAGACACAAGCAAAACATTCCTCGAATGAATTATTATACAGACAGAAGTTCTGTGGATTATTATTGAATTATGTGGACATGATAATTGCCACCAATTGATGTGAATATTTTCCCCTGATTATTATTGCTTGGTAACCTAAGAATTAGAATTGGGTATGGCCCTAATTCACGCAAATCCTAAATGTAGCTACCGGGTTTAACACCCCCACCCAGAATGTTCACTAGACGGAAGAGCTAGTGGGCGTGGTGTTTAGTACTTCGAAGTTTATATGATTATTATACAGACGAGATGTTCTGTTTTGGGGATATTATTGATGCGCATTATATGTTAAGGTCGGTTACCATGTTGAGCAATGAAATCGAAATGAATGTTATGTATCGAGAGAATGATTTTTATACACAGGTTATGTGTATTAGTTTTGTGCACGAGATATGTGCACGATTATTTAAAAGTTGCGAGGCAACCTACGGGGGAGAAAAGGATACGAACCTACTCTGCTAAGCATTATGAAAAATGGTTTCGTACACGTGATAGGTGTACTGCATTTAAATCTTGTGGTCTATCAAAATGATGAATTTTATTGTTTATGATAAACCTATGAACTCACCAACCTTTTGGTTGACACTTTAAAAGCATGTTTATTCTCAGGTATGAAAGAAATCTTCCACTGTGCATTTGCTCATTTTAAAGATATTACATGGAGTCGTTCATGGCATATAGACGTCAGTTCATAGCGATGGTACCAGATGTTATTGTATTCGTTCAGAAGAATTTGGACGGGGTATGACAGCCCGAAGCTGAACCTTATTAGTTGCACGAAGGCACAAAAAGTTATGAAAAAGGGGCGTTTTGCTGTTTTGGCGCATGTGAAGAAACTGGAAACTGAGGAGAAAAGCATGGATGAAGTACGAATTGTGAACGAATTTCCCGACGTCCTTCTAGAAGAATTTCCGGGATTACCCCCGCCGAGATCAGTAGAGTTTCAGATCGATCTAGTGCCAGGAGCTGCAACTGTAGCTCGCGCACCTTATCGACATGCACCTTCCGAACTGCAAGAGTTGCAGAGCCAACTGCAGGAACTACTAGACCGTGGATTTATTCGACCGAGTTCATCGCCTTGGGGCGCACCTGTTTTGTTCGTGAAGAAGAAGGATGGATCTTTCCGCATGTGTATCGATTATCGTGAACTGAACAAGTTGATGATCAAGAATCGGTATCCCCTTCCCAGGATTGACGATATTTTTGATTAGCTGCAAGGATCCAGCGTTTACTCCAAGATCGATTTACGGTCAGGTTATCACCAGTTGAGGGTGAAGGAGAGCGATGTGCTAAAGACTGCGCTCCGAACCCGTTATGGTCACTATGAGTTTCTAGTGATGCCATTCGATTTAATCAACGCACCTGCCGTGTTTATGGATCTCATGAATCACGTATGCAAGCCGTACATGGACAAGTTCGTTATCGTCTTCATAGATGATATCCTAATCTATTCCAAAAGCGAAGAAGAACATGAGCAACATCTTCGACTCATGCTTGAACTCTTGAGACAAGAGCAACTCTATGCCAAACTCTCCAAGTGTGAATTTTGGCTGAAGGAAGTCCAATTTCTTGGTCATATCGTGAGCGATCAGGGTATCAAGGTTGATCCCGCTAAGATCGAAGCCATCAGCAAGTGGGAAACCCCCACTACTCCTACTCATATCCGCCAATTTTTAGGCCTCGCCGGTTACTATCGTAGATTCATCAAAGGTTTCTCTTTGATTGCATGTCCTTTGACTGCGTTAACTCACAAGGGGAAGAAGTTCGTTTAGGAAACCGAGCAAGAGTCAGCATTCCAAACCCTGAAGCAGAAGTTAACCACCGCTCATATTCTATCCCTTCCCGAAGGCAGTGATGATTTCGTTGTGTATTGCGATGCCTCCCGACAAGGTTTTGGGTGTGTATTGATGCAACGGAAGAAGGTTATTGCTTACGCCTCTCGACAACTGAAGGTTCACGAGCGAAACTACACTACTCACGATCTTAAGCTTGGAGCCGTTGTCTTTGCACTCAAACTGTGGAGACCTTATCTGTATGGAACCAAGAGTACTATCTTCACCGATCACAAGAGCCTCCAACACTTATTCGATCAGAAGTAATTGAATATGCGACAGCGACGGTGGATCGAGACGTTAAACGACTACGATTGTGAACTTCGTTACCACCCTGGAAAGGCAAATGTTATAGCCGATGCCTTGAGGCCGAAAGGAAAGAATGGTACCACTTCGTGTCCGAGCCTTGAACGTCACCATTAACACGAATCTCAATAGCCAAATCGGTGTAGCCCAAGAGGAAGCTCTCAAGGAGGAGAATATTGCTCAAGAGCACTTGAACATTCTCGTTTCTCGATTCGAGGTCAAGGAGACTGGACTCTGATACTTTTGCCGGAAAAATTTGGGTGCCTAGTTATGGAGATTTACGAAGCCTTATTCTAGACAAAGCCCATAATTCAAGGTATTTGATTCATCCAGGAGCTGGTAAGATGTACCACGACCTCAAGGTTCAATATTGGTGGCCAAACCTCAAGAAGGATGTTGCGACTTACATCGGAAAGTGTTTAACTTGTTCTAAGATCAAAGCCGAACATCAGAGGCCATCCAGATTACTTCAGCAACCCAAAATCCCACAATGGAAGTGGGAAGGAATAACGATGGACTTCATCATGAAGCTACCAAAGACGGTAGGCGGATATGATACCATCTGGGTTATCGTTGACCGTCTTACCAAATCTGCACACTTCCTAGCCATGAAGGAAACTGATACGATAGAGAAACTCGCGCAATTATACATAAAGGAAGTTGTATCTAGACACGGTGTACAGTTATCGATTATTTCAGACCGAGACGCCCGTTTCGCTTCTAGATTCTAGCGTTCTTTGCAAGAAGCTTTGGGAACACGTTTGGACATGAGTACTGCGTATCACCCGCAAACCGATGGACAGAGCGAACGCACGATTCAAACCCTGGAGGACATGTTGCGTGCTTATGTAATTGATTTCAGAAAGGCTTGGGAGAAGCACTTGCCGCTAGTCTAATTCTCTTACAACAATAGCTATCACGCGAGTATTAAGGCCGTACCTTTCGAAGCCTTGTATGGCTGCAGATATTGTTCTCCTATCTGTTGGTCCGAAGTAGGTGAAAAGTAGATCACTGGACCCGAACTCGTCCATGAAACTACTGAGAAGATTTTCTAAATTCAAGCGAGGCTCAAGACGGCCCGTGATCGTCAAAAGAGCTATGCCAATCTTAAGCGTAAAGATCGCGAATTTCAAGTGGGTGACCGAGTGATGTTGAGAGTCACACCTTAGAAAGGTGTAATCCGTTTCGAAAAGCGTGGGAAGCTAAATTCTCAATATATTGGTCCTTTTGAAGTTTTGGAGCGTGTTGGACCCGTTGCTTACCGTTTGGATCTTCCGACTCAGTTGAGTGCTGTTCATCCCACTTTTTACGTATCAAATCTGAAGAAATGTCTTGCTGAACCAGAACTTGTCATACCACTTGAGGAGCTTACAGGTGGGGTAATGTAACGACCCGACTTTTTCGACTTGCTTTTGTGCTTGTTATTTTCTGCAAAACTGCGTATTTGTGCGTACTGAGCTATATTATATTTTGGGATCTTATTTCATGATTAATTACCTTCGTTTATACCATACAACGTGCCATTAAGTACTTAGTTACTTAACTTGATCCTCGAATGCTTTTACGACCGTTAGTGTCACTTGACGTTGAGAACGAGCTATATGTATTTTGGTACACGTTTAACTTTGGTCGTAATTAGAATATTACGACTACGAAATACTAATTGTTATTTTCTAATAACAATTACTTGGGATTTTGCTTGCTTAATTATGCTTAGTAATTTATTTATGCTCACTAGTTAGTCTTGTTGGACTTTCTACCTTGTAGGACTCAAGCCCACCCTACTCTAGCTAATGAACTTTTTAATTAGCCCAATTTTAATAAGTTTATGACCCATATAAATGTAAGACAAATTCCTATTTATTAGAGGGAACATACTAGCATTTTTATTAACCATAATCACAATTGTTGCATGGGATCCCAACATAAGCACCAACTTTAGACAACCATTAACCAAAAAGCAAAAGTTTGTCCCCCTTGTCCCCCTCTAAACCCCACGGCCACCACCACCATACCACCCCATCACCCCCTATAAATACCATGCTAATTCCTCACATTTCACACTTAATTTCATTCACAAATTACACACACTTACTCTCTAATTCTCTCTCTAGTCTTTCCCACTCTAAAAAGTGTAAGTTTTAAATTTTCTTTCTCTTCTTCTTCCCTTCATATCCAAGACATCATCATCATCATTTAAAGGATCTAGCTTTTTAGCTTTTGATCTTGTTATATCTTGTAGATTCAAACTTGGGTTTGAATCCTTCAAGAACATGAAAGATTCAAGCTTTCTAGCTTTGAATCTTCATTTACTTGTTAGATCTAGCTTATGATTTCTTTATTTGGTTATAAAGATCAAAACTTGTGTTTATGATCTTCATGTAACTTGAAGATCTAGTCTTTTGCTTTAAGGATCTTCAAGAACACTAAAGATCCAAGCTTTATAGTTTAGGATTTCAATATTTTGTTAAAGATCTTAGCTTTTTAGCGTATGGTCTCATTACTTTCATTAGATCTTAGATCTAGCTTATGGTCTCACAAATCTTGTAAAGATCCAAGCTTTCTAGCTTAGGATTTTCTTAATACTTAAGATCTAAGTTATTATTGTAGATCTCACTTACTTGGAACCTTTTTGTGTTTGTTGTGATGATAAATATCAAGTCTTCATCATCACATATGATGGAGATGCATAAACTTGTGTAAAAAGGACAAAGGTTGAAGCTTTATTGGATTTATGCAATAAAGAGGCAATCTTGATGTTCAAAACTTGTAGAATGATAGATTTTACTCTTATTTGTGTGTTGATGGTTGAAACTTGGTCAAAGTGATGCTAAAACATCAAAGAGTTGTACACTTGAAGCTTACACACATCAAAGATGAGAACCGTGATGAGCATCAAGCACCAAGAAACCCAACGGAGCACTTGTTTGCTGTTTTTCAGGGTATGATCAGACTTCTGGACTTCTGGAAAATTGATTTTCAGATAGTTCATTTCTAGTAGATAACTTTTCGTTTAGGCCTCGCCTAAATCCGCTATACGGTTTAGGATTTATAGCCTTCCGAAAGTCACTACGCCTTTGTAACGACGTGCTGAAAAATTCTGACCTACTCGCACTTAAACCGTCGCCACGGTCAAACGAAGATGAGTTAGGTTCTGAAAATTGGATAGAGGTTAGAGAACTCATATATGGAGCCTTAGACACTGAACAAGCGTCTTTTTGTTTTGTATAGAGGTCGTAGCAGCTGTCCAAAATCAGCCTTTTGTTTCGATCTCTTTTCTTTTTGAAAACTTACTTTATCTTTTGCGAATGATGATGACAATGATGATGTCTAGGACTTTACGTACTTTTAAACCTTTTGGGACAACATACTGACTTAGTGACCTTTGACTTAGGTTGACGACCTTTCGGACCGACTTACTACCTGCATACTTTTCATATCGACTTTTACTGCTTATTCACTGTGAGTTATAGCTTCCCTTTTTACTTTACTATTTTTGGGACTGAGAATACATGCGCTTTTTATGTTTTTACATACTAGACACGAGTACTTAAACTTTATATATGTGTGGGTGATATAACGGCACAAAGATTCCCCTTAACACGTGTAACGACCCGACTTTTTCGACTTGTTTTTGTGCCTTGTGATTTTTGCGAAACTTCGTATTTGTGCGTACTGTGCTACTTTATACTCTGGAATCTTTATACACATGTCCTACTTTCATTTATGTGTTAAAACGTGCCTTTAAGTACGTAGGATGCTTAACTTGATCACCGGAAGCCTTTATGACCATTAGTGTCACTTGACGTTACGAACAAACTGCGTACTGCGTACACGTTTAACTTTTGTCGTAATCGGAATATTATGACTATGAAATCTTAATTATTATTTCATAATAATAATTACTTGGGTTTTTGGATGTTTAATTACGCGTAGTAATTTACTTATGCTTACTAGTTAGTCTTGTTGGACTTTCTACCTTGTTGGGCCTTAGCCCACCCTACACTAGTTAGTGGACTATTTAATTAGCCCAATTATTAATAGCTAGTGACCCATTAATATGTAAGACAAATGCCCATTTATTAGAGGGAACATGCTAGCATTTTTGTCAAGTATTATCCTTAATGTTGCATGGGATCCTAACATAAGCACCAACTTTAGACAACCATTAACCAAAAATCAAAAGTGTGTCCCCCTTGTCCCTCTCCCATTCCAACGGCCATCACCACCACCCTCACCCTCATTCACCTATAAATACAAGCCTTATTGCATCCATTTTACACTTGCTCTCATTTACATTTCACACACACTTACTCTCTTATTTCCTCTCTAGTCTTTCTCACTCTAAAACTTGTAAGTTTTTGAATTTCTTCTTCTTCTTCTCTTATCATTTTCAAATTCATCATCATCATTAAAGGGTCTAGCTTTTTAGCTTTGATCTTGATTACATCTTGTAGATTCAAACTTGGATTTTAATCCTTCAAGAACATGGAAGATTCAAGCTTTCTAGCTTTGAATCTTCACCTACTTTGTAGATCTATATCTTTTAACTTTAATCTTGTTATTTTGTTATAAAGATTCAAACTTGTGTTTGTAATCTTCATGTAACTTAAAGATCCAAGCTTTATGTTTCAAGATCTTCAAGAACAACCAAGATGCAAGCTTTCTAGCTTGAATCTTCATATCTTTTGTTGGATATAAGTTTCCTAACTTATGATCTCATTATTTTGTTATAAAGATCAAAACTTGTGTTTATGGTCTTCATATAACTTAAAGATCTAAGCTTTATGCTTCAAGGTCTTCAAGAACACTAAAGGTTCAAGCTTTCTAGCTTTGTGACCTTATAACTTGGGTGAAAAGGATCCAAGCTCTATAGCTTAGGGTTCCATCACTTTATTTGACTTAGATTATGTTCATACTTGCTTGATTGAAGTAAAGTTTGTAGCTTTAGTTGTAAATGTAACTTGTAATTGTGTTAAGACTAAGGATATGATGTAACCTTGGTTCATCATCCATCTAAGACTCTTAAATGAGTTGTGTTCTTACTTGGTCTTAACATATTGTGTGTTGATGGTAGAATCTTGGTCAAGGTGATGCTAACCCATCAACGAGTTGTACACTTGAAGCTACAAGCATCAAGGATGAGAACCGTGATGAGCCTCAAGCACTAAGAACCCCACCAGAGCACCTTGCTTACTGTTTTTCGGGATCTGATCAGGCTCCTGGGCTACTGTAAAAGTTGATTTTCAGATAGCCTGGTTCGAGTAGATGACTTTCCGTTTAAGACTCGTCTCAATCCGAGTTACGGTTTGGAATTTATGGCCTTTTCAAAATCACTACACCCTTGTAACGTTGTGCTGAAAATTCGGACCTACTCGCACTTAAACCATCGCCATGGTCAAACGAAGACAATTTTGAGTCTAGAAATTGGTCAGAAACTATAGGACTCCCATACGGAGCCATATCCACTGATTACGCGTCTTTTCGATTTACGTAGAGGCTGTAGCAGCTGATCAAAGTCAGCCTATTGTTTCGACCTCTATACTTGTTAACCTTACTTAATTTTACAATGATGAATGATGACACTTAAACTTATTTTATGCACTATTAGAACTTATGAGTATAACATATTGACCTAGTAACCTTTGACTTAGGTTGACGACCTTTCGGACCGACTTACTACTTGCATACTTTCATTATCGACTTTACCGCTCTTATCACTGTGAGTTATAGCATCCCTTTTTACTTTAATTATTTTGGGACTGAGAATACATGCGCTTTTTACGTTTTACATACTAGGCACGAGTACTTAAACTTTATATATATGTGGGTTATACAACGGCATAAACTTTCCCCTTAGCTCAGTAACGTTTAGTCATTGGTTTTTGAACCGGTGAACGCGAATATTAGATATGGATCCATAGGGTTTGACATCCCCACTCGGGCTAGTCGCGCTAGCATTTAACGGGTGTTTAATACTTCGTAAACATACGCACTCGCCAAGTGTACTTTTAGGGGGTTATAAACGTTAAATTAGTTACCAAGTGCCCACGGTTAAACATATACTTTTCATACTATTTTGAAACACTGAAATCTCATGGCCTACCTTACATTACTGTTACAACTTAAACTATAGCTCAACAACATTATTGTTGACGTTTTTAAGCATGTTTTCTCAGGTGTTTAGAGGTTTGTTGCTTCCGCTGTTTAGACTTGCTGTCTTGGTGTTTAAACTTGCTGTTAAGGACCTACTGTGCTAGAATTCCGCTGCATTACTTAGAGATGTCTCAATCATGGAACTTTTCTTTTGCATTCGTAATTTATGTTATTTTCAAATAATGACTTTGTAACGACCTTTGTGTCACGTTATCTTTTGTAAACGCTATCTTTTTATGAATGCAAAACTGGTTTTCAAACAGCATATAGTGTTTGACCTTGTAATGATCCTGTTGTTGATGATCCGTACACGATGGTTTTGTACGGGGCGTCACAATTGGTATCAGAGCATTGGTTGTAGGGAATTAGGTTGCATTAGTGAGTCTAGACCGGACCGAGTAGGATTCACTAATAGGACTAGTTTACAACTTGCTAGTTTACTTGTTTCCGCGAAACTTACTGCATGCTGCTGCTTACTTTTACTGCTATATGACATATACTGCTACTCAATTTTTATTACTGCATGCTACTATCTACTTTCGATTGCATGATACTTCTGTACGATTTGCTATTATTGCCATGCTATTTACTGCTATAGATGATCTAGACTGTTGTAGTTATTTTACCTAATACGTGCTTGCCTTATGACTTACTGACATGGAAAAAGTTATTTTTCCCTGTTCAGATGTCGGATGTCCCGCTCGTTATCATTTTGGAGAGCGACTCAGACTCATCCGCTACCTCACCTGCCATTTTTGCCGATTCACAGATCTAGTCGTCGACACCCTCCAGTGACTCTGGCGCTTCGTTCCCTGGAGCCAGTGGCCATGCACCCGACCCAGTGATCACCTCAGAAGGACACGAGGATTCACCGGAGATTCCAGCTCCACTCATCCCAGGACCCTCGGAGCCACAGCACCATTCCGGTGGTGTTGTGATTCCTGGGAATACGGGGATGTTCCGTTCCATAATGAGCATAACCATTGGGCTAGACGCCTTCCTGATGGGCGTGTCGTGCCGATCCCACCTTTCAGATATCGGATTATGACTACTGGCCGAGCGCATCCACCTTCAGATGATTCCGACGACTCACCACCCGACGACTCATCATCCTCTGATGACTCCAGTGACGAGGATTCCGACGAGGACCCTGAGGAGGCGCCCGTGCAGCCACCCTATACCCCGCCGAAGAAGCGGTATCATTTCGATGGTACCGTTATTCCAGGGGTTAACGGAGGTAGGTCATTCATTAACGAACATGGACTGAGGAATAGGGTCACCGCCCGCAAGCGGGTTTTACCGTATCCTGTGGATCCATTCATGCGTAAGGCTTACCGTTATGCACCATCTACTTATGGCGCTGGACCGTCTGCACCACCTGTACCGACTGCACCGCTTGCCCCACCATCTCCCTCCGTCAAGGAACTGACGAGGGAAGTGGAGATCCTCCGTGCTCGGGTGACTGAGCTCGAGGACCAGATGTCCCACGTAATGGACATCCTTTACCCACCGTTACCATAGGGCATTGTAGTAGATTTCATTATGTAATCTCATTTGTAGTTTTATGTTTTACTCATGTATTGTACGAACCTATGCGGATGTATGCAACTTATTATTAATGAATAAAACTTAGTGTTGTTTACTTTTTGTACGGTGTTCTAATTACATTACTGTATGATGATTCTGTGGTATCTGTATCTAGTTGCATTACTTAGTTAACGTATGTTGCGTTGATTCCATGTTGGTTGCCATATACTATATTATTATTTATTAAATACTGGATTTTGACTTAAGTCAAAAATTTTGTTTAGTAGAGCAATGGAAAACGGAAGAGCAGCGCCCACAGCAGCACAAATTGAGGAAATGATTGCTGAAAGAGTAGCCGCAGCTATTGCGGAAATCAACCCACAAGCTCCACCAGTTAACCAGCCCATTCGTAACGGGTGTACATATAAGGAGTTTCAAAGCTGCAAGCCCCATAACTTTAGTGGTACTGAGGGGCCAGTTGGATTGACTAGGTGGTTTGAGAAACTAGAAGCTGTGTTCTATGTAAGCAACTGCTCAGAGACGAACAAAACCAAGTATGCCTCCTGTACGCTGTCGGATGGCGCCCTAACCTGGTGGAACACACTTTCTCAGGCCAAAGGTATTGACGAGGCTTATGCTACTCCTTGGGAAGAATTTAAGGGAGCCATGATCGAAGAGTACTGCCCCAGAACAGAGATACAAAGAATGGAGGCTGAGTTCTGGGAGCTGAAGGTTGTGGGAAATGATCTTGATGGTTACAACCGTAGGTATCTGGAATTAGCACTGATGTGTCCCACGATGGTTACCCCGGAGTTTAAGAGAATGGAACGATACTTGTGGGGACTTCCCAAGTCCATTCAGGGAAATGTTACCTCTTCTAAGCCACCCAACGTTCCGGAAGCTATGCGCATGGCGCATACCCTTATGAACCAAATTACCAACAAAGAACCGGAAAAGGCTAAATCCGAATTGGGAGCCAGTGGTGAGAAGCGTAAGTGGGACAACAACAAGGGGAGAGCTTATGATCAAACCCCCGCTAAGAGGCATAACGACGTAAGGAACCCCAACCCGAACACTAGCTTGAACCCCAACTACAAGGGTAGTCTACTGCAGTGCAAGAGGTGATACAAGCACCATACCGGGTACTGTAATGTGGTCTGTAAAAAGTGCAAAAGGACCGGGCATATTGGTAAGGACTGCAAGATTCCCAACCCAACGATGAAGACAAACCCTACTGGACCAAGGAAGTGCTATGAGTTCGGACAACAGGGCCACTTCAGGAATGAATGTCCCAACAAGAGAAAGGATGGAGGGTCAGCGCGTGGAAGAGCTTTCAATGTAAACGCAAGGGATGCCCGTGAGAACCCCGACTTGGTTACAGGTATATTCACTATCAATAATCTATTAGCTTCTGTCCTATTTGATACTGGTGCCGATAGGAGCTATGTTTGTAGACACTTTTGTTCTAAGATAGATTGGTCGTTAGTTCCTTTAAAGGAGAGTATGCTTGTTGAGGTAGCCAATGAAAAACTTGAGAAAGTTGACCAAATTGGCCGAGGAGCTATTGTCAACATAGCTGGTGTGGATTTCGAGATTGACTTGATACCCATCAAATTGGGAAGTTTTGATGTGATTGTTGGTATGGACTGGTTGACCAAAGTGAGGGCCAACATTATCTGTGGAGATAAAGCTCTTCGTATACCACACGGGGATGGTGAGCCACTAATTATTTACGGAGAGACATCGAAGCTGAACCTCATTAGTTGCATGAAAGCACAAAAGATCATGAAGAAAGGACGTCTTGCTGTTTTAGCACATGTGAAAACGTTAGAAGCCGAGGTGAAGAGTGTGAATGATGTACGAATTGTGAACGAATTTCCCGATGTCTTTCCGGAAGAATTGCCTGGATTACCGCCACCGAGAGCAGTGGAGTTCCAGATCGATCTAGTGCCGGGAGCTGCACCCGTAGCTCACGCACCTTATCGACTAGCACCTTCCGAACTGCAAGAGTTGCAGAGTCAACTGCAGGAATTGCTAGACCGTGGATTTATCCAACCGAGTTCTTCGCCTTGGGGCGCACCTGTTTTATTCGTGAAGAAGAAGGACGGATCTTTCCGCATGTGTATCGATTATCGTGAGCTGAATAAGTTGACGATTAAGAATCGATATCCCCTTCCCCGGATTGACAATCTTTTCGACCAACTGCAAGGATCAAGTGTTTACTCCAAGATCGATCTCCGATCCGGTTATCACCAATTGAGGGTGAAGGAGAGTGATGTGATGAAAACTGCGTTTAGAACCCGTTATGGTCATTATAAGTTTCTCGTGATGTCATTCGGTTTAACCAACGCACCTGCCGTATTTATGGACATCATGAATCGTGTATGTAAGCCAAACCTGGATAAGTTCGTTATCATTTTCATAGATGATATCCGCATCTATTCCCGAAGTGAAGAAGAACATGAACAACATCTTCGACTAGTGTTGGAACTCTTGAGACGAGAGCAACTTTATGCCAAATTCTCTAAGTGTGAATTTTGGTTGAAGGAAGTCCAATTTCTGGGTCATATTGTGAGTGATCAAGGCATCAAAGTTGATCCTGCAAAGATCGAAGCTATCAGCAAGTGGGAAACCCCCACTACTCCGACTCACATTCGCCAATTTCTAGGTCTTGCCGGTTACTACCGAAGATTTATTGAAGGTTTCTCTCTGATTGCACGTCCTTTGACCGCGCTGACTCACAAAGGGAAGAAGTTCGTGTGGGAAACCGAATACAAAACAGCATTTCAAAACTTGAAGCAGAAATTGACCACCACACCTATCTTATCTCTTCCTGAAGGCAGTGATGATTTCGTCGTATATTGTGATGCCTCGAAAAATGATTTTGGTTGCGTATTGATGCAAAGATCGAAGGTTATTGCCTATGCTTCTCGTCAACTAAAGATTCACGAGTGAAACTACACTACTCACGACCTCGAACTTGGAGCCGTTGTCTTTGCGCTCAAATTGTGGAGACACTATCTTTATGGAACTAAAAGTACCATCTTCACCGACCACAAAAGCCTCCAGCACATATTCAATTAGAAACAACTGAACATGAGGCAGCGATGATGGATCGAGACGCTGAACGACTATGATTGTGAACTTCGTTACCATCCTGGAAAGACAAATGTTGTAGCCGGTGCCCTGAGCCGAAAGGAGAGGACGATAGCTCTTCGTGTCCGCACCTTGAACATCACCATTCATTCAAATCTCAATTGCCAGATCCGAGTAGCCCAAGATGAGGCTCTCAAAGAGGAGAATATTTCTCAAGAACGTTTGAACATTCTCGTTTCACAATTCGAGATTAAGGAGACTGGACTCCGATGCTTTGCTGGAAGGATTTGGGTACCTAGTTATGGAGATCTACGGAGCCTTATACTAGATGAAGCCCATAAGTCGAGATTTTCGATTCATCCAGGAGCCGGTAAAATGTACCACGATCTCAAGGAACAGTATTGGTGGCCTAATCTTAAGAAGGATGTTGCAACTTATGTTGTTAAGTGTTTGACTTGCTCGAAAGTTAAGGCCGAACATCAAAGGCCATCTGCATTACTTCAACAACCAGAAATCCCGCAATGGAAGTGGGAAAGGATAACAATGGACTTCATCACGAAGCTACCAAAGACGGTGGGCGGATACGATACCATCTGGGTTATTATTGATCATCTT
This sequence comes from Rutidosis leptorrhynchoides, assembly GCF_046630445.1. NCBI lineage: Eukaryota > Viridiplantae > Streptophyta > Magnoliopsida > Asterales > Asteraceae > Rutidosis > Rutidosis leptorrhynchoides. The sequence continues at coordinate 33,696,552 of NC_092333.1, read as the reverse complement.
ACCAAATCTGCACACTTCTTAGCCATGAAGGAAACGGATACGATGGAGAGACTCGCTCAACTATACATCAAAGAGGTTGTATCCCATCATGGTGTGCCCTTATCAATTATCTCAGATCGCGATACCCGTTTTGCTTCCAGATTTTGGCGTTCTTTACAAGAAGCCTTGGGAACTCGTCTCGACATGAGCACCGCGTATCACCCACAGACCAACGATCAGAGCGAACGAACGATTCAGATTTGGAGGACATGGGAGAGACATTTGCCGCTAGCTGAATTCTCTTACAACAACAGTTATCATTCGAGTATTAATGCCGCACCTTTTGAAGCGTTGTATGGCTGCAAATGCCATTCTCCTATTTGTTGGGCCGAAGTAGGCGAAAATCAAATCACCGGACCTTGAGGTAGTCCATGAAACAACCGAGAAGATTGTCCAAATTCAAGCGAGAATTAAGGCGGCCCGTGATCACCAAAAGAGTTATGCCGACCTTAAACGTAAAGACTTCAAATTCAACGTGGGTGACCATGTAATGTTGAAGGTCGCACCTTGGAAAGGTGTGATCCATTTTGGAAAGCGCAGAAAGTTAAACCAGCGATATATTGGTCCTTTTGAAATCTTGGAGCGTATTGGATCCGTTGCTTACCGTTTGGATCTTCCGACTCAGTTGAGCGCAGTTCACCCTACTTTTCACATGTCAAATCTGAAGAAATGTCTGGCAGAACCAGAACTTGTCATCCCTCTCGATGAGCTTACGATTGATGACAAACTCCACTTTGTGGAAGAACCTGTTGAAATCATGGACCGTGAGGTTAAGACTTTGAAGCACAATAAGATTCCAATTGTTCGAGTCCGATGGAATGCCAAACGTGGACCTGAGTTTACCTGAGAACGAGAGGATCAAATGATGCAGAAGTATCCTCACCTTTTCCCGACTCCAACACCTGCCTCAGCTTAAAATTTTGGGACAAAATTTCCATTAACAGGTGGGTATTGTAACGACCCGACTTTTTCGACTTGTTTTTGTGCCTTGTGATTTTTGCGAAACTGCGTATTTGTGCGTACTGTGCTACTTTATACTCTGGAATCTTTATACACATGGCCTACTTTCATTTATGTGTTAAAACGTGCCTTTAAGTACGTAGGATGCGTAACTTGATCACCAGAAGCCTTTATGACCGTTAGTGTCACTTGACGTTACGAACAAACTGCGTACTGCTTACACGTTTAACTTTTGTCGTAATCGGAATATTATGACTACGAAATCTTAATTATTATTTCATAATAATAATTACTTGGGTTTTTGGATATTTAATTACGCGTAGTAATTTACTTATGCTTACTAGTTAGTCATGTTGGACTTTCTACCTTGTTGGGCCTTAGCTGTGACAACCCGGAAATTTCCAACCAAATTTAAACTTTATCTTTATATTATTCCGACACGATAAGCAAAGTTTGTTAAGTTAAATCTCAAGAATTTTAAATTGTGTTCATACATTCATTATAACCTCGACCAAATTCCGACGATTCACGAACCGTTATATATAAATAAATATGTATATATATGTATATATATATATATTATAACTTGAGAATATTAATAAAGTATTAAACGTATAATACTTTACATGAACGTATTTGTTTCAATATGTTTATCGATGAAATTAGAAGATAATATCAAATGATTGATTTATCAGATACATTATGATATGATTACGGGTCTATGTTATGAGGTCCACTGTGATTTAAGAAATCTATTCTTTTTGACAACATTCGGAAAATGGTAAAGTGATTTATAAGTAAGAACGTGAAGTGTAAATAACTTAGATGTTGGATATCGACAAGTTAAGTAACTCGACATTTTTCATTAAGATGATTTCATACGTTTATTTAACCTTTGAACTTTATCCCATGCTTCACCAACAAACTGTAATTTAAAAACTTGAAACCTATTATGAATATATATGATTCTACTTTTCTAAAACATTTTATGATATAACGATTTCCATTATTTTAACCTTTAAACAAAATGATTCTTAAAAATATATTTGGTTTTGGAAAACAAAATTATTATATTTATTTGATTTAGTTTCAAACGTACAAAAACGTTTTCAGTTTAAAAAGAACTTTATTATTAAAATGTATATAACTTTTATAAATATCTAGAACCACTTTTGACAACTCATTACTTAACCAGTATGATAAAGATAACGATATTTATATTTTATTTTATTAAATATATATAACGATTTAAATTAATATTATATATATTTATACGCGTATTATACGTACAATGTTTTATACTTTTACTATACTTAAACTTACCTTTACTTTATTTTTACTTTACTTTAACTTTAATAATTCACTTTAATAATTTACTTTAATAATTCATACTTTAATAATTCACTTTAATAATTCATACTTTAATAATTCATTTTAATAATTCAAAAATCTATTATAAATAGAATTCAATAGGTTTCATTATTTCATAGAAACTTGAAAATATTTTTCTCTAAACTCTCTCAATCGATTTACATATATATATTTACTTCGTATTATTTCAAGATATTATTAGTATACATAAAATATTACGTCAGAGTGCTGTCCGAGTGATTTTGAAATTGTTTTTCGAGTGGGATTGGATTAAGAAAATTATGGGTTATAGCTATGGAGGTGATTGGGTATGGTTCATGGGTATGCTCGTGAGGTCAATATAGTGTTTATCATCTCCGTTGCGTCTACGTACCTTTCCTGCAATATTGAATCTCAATATTGATACGTGAGTACTCATAATTTAACTTTTACATACTAATAGTGTATCCTTGACTAGTGCTCGAGTATATAGGATTATGCATATTTGTACTTTTGATATTGCCTTTAGTTAGGTTATGTTGAATCCTGAATTAGTTATATATGCGACTGAGATAAGGTATAAGATATGCATGTCGTTGGAAAGCTAACGAAAAATTAAGAACTTTTCATTTAGATATCGAATGATTTCGATGAACGGATTTGAAGTTATAGTCCATCGAATTTTTGTATTATTATTAAAAATGATTATTATTATCGTCGTTATTATCGTCGTTCTAGTTTTATCGTATTATTATTATTATTATCTTTATCAATAAAAGGATTTATCATTAAAAAAATTGTTATTTTTTATTATTATTACTATCGTTATTATCGTTAAAGTTATAATTAGTATTATTATTATTATTATCCAATTATTATTATTATTATTATTATTATTATTATTATTATTATTATTATTATTATTATTATTATTATTATTATTATTATTATTATTATTATCATTATTAATATATATATCATTATTTAAAAATGGTTATTGTTATTGTTAATATTATTATTACTATATTATCATTAAGATAATTATTAGCATTATCGTTAATAATGTTATAGTAACTATCATTATTAATATTAGTGTAATTAAAACAAATATTTGTAACACCTAATTATTTTGATTACTATTATTATCATTATTACGAACACGATATAAAAGACGATTAAAAGCAATTAAACGAAACGATTAGGAAATAATGGGTAAGAGTATCATGATGAAATTAAAATATTATAAGATATTGATTTAGATAAAATTATCGTTCTTATTATTTTTATCATTACTATTATTATTAAAATTATCGTTAGTATTAAAACTATCATTTTAACAAAAATTATCATTTTAATAGAAATGTCATTGTTACTATAAAATATCATTATTATTATTATTTTAAATAGAATTATTATTTTAAAGATAATATTAAAAATTATCGTAAATATTAAAGTTATCATAATTAGAATTATCGTTTATCATAATGTCATCTTAGTAATTATAAATATTGATATTTTTATAATAATAATTATTATTACAAAATAATACAACTTTTACTTACTATCATTATAGATATTATTTTATCAAATAAATATTTGATACAAATATATTTTACTACGTGTAATAACTTACTTTAATAATACCTATCATATTATCTTTATAATATTAAATGAACCCTATAAATTTTATTACTTAATATATATAAAAGTATATTTTATTATATAAATATAATATAAAATTTTATTTATTAATAAATAAATTATATTATTTACTCTAATAAATCTTTTAAAAATATTTAAAAATATAAAACGACGATATTTAAACTATATATTAATCATGTATAGATTTATGGAAATTATTTTGAGTCAAATTTACTTTTGTTGACTTTTACATATTAGTCTCGAGCATTAGGATTGTGGTACACTATGACTTGACCTAATTTGTTAGACAAATATTAGCCAACACATAAATATATATAATTAATTTAGGTTCGTGAATCCGAGGCCAACCTTGCACTTGTTCAATGACATTATATGTATTTTTACTACGAAATACAGTATGGTGAGTTTCATTTGCCTTTTTACCCTTTATATTTTTGGGACTGAGAATACATGCGCTTTTATAAATGTTTGACGAAATAGACACAAGTAATTGAAACTACATTCTATGGTTGAATTATCGAAATCGAATATGCCCCTTTTTATTAAAGTCTGGTAATCTAAGAATTAGGGAACATACACCCTAATTGACGCGAATCCTAAAGATAGATCTATTGGGCCTAACAAACCCCATCCAAAGTACCGGATGCTTTAGTACTTTGAAATTATATCATGTCCGAAGGAGGATCCTGGAATGATAGGGGATATTCTTATATGTATCTAGTTAATGTCGGTTACCAGATGTTCACCATATGAATGATTATTTTTTGTCTCTATGCATGGGACGTATATTTATGAGAACTGGAAATGAAATTCTTGTGGTCTATTAAAATGATGGAAATAAATGATTATGATAAACTAATGAACTCACCAACCTTTTGGTTGACACTTTAAAGCATGTTTATTCTCAGGTGTTAAAGAAATCTTCCGCTGTGCATTTGCTCATTTTAAAGATATTACTTGGAGTCTTTCATAGCATATTTCGAAGAACGTTGCATTCGAGTCATTGAGTTCATCAAAGATTATTATTAAATCAATTTATAGTTGGATAGTGAATATTATGAAATGGTATGCATGCCTGTCAATTTTTGATGTAAAGAAAGATTGTTTTTTAAAAATGAATACAATGTTTGTAAAATGTATCATATAGAGGTCAAATACCTCGCAATGTAATCAACTATTGTGAATCGTTTATAATGTATATGAACGGGTTCTTTCATTAGCCCACCCTACACTAGTTAGTGGACTATTTAATTAGCCCAATTATTAATAGCTAGTGACCCATTAATATGTAATACAAATGCCCATTTATTAGAGGGAACTGATAATGCTAAAAACGAACATATATTTCATAGCATTATCCCTCAAGAAAGACAAGTTTTTAGTTGCAATTGCTCTATTTACAAGTGATATTCGTTTAAATAATAAAAGGTGAAGACAAAAGACATATTCGACAAATTGAAGACGCAAACGACCAAAAAGCTAAAAAGTACAAAGTACAATCAAAGTGGTTCAAATTATTGATGAGAAACGTCTCAAAATTACAAGAGTACAAGACGCGAAACGCAAAGTACAAGATATTAAATAGTACGCAAGGACGTTCGAAAATCCGAAACCGGGACCAGAGTCAACTCTCAACGCGCGACGCAACGGAGCTAAAATTACAAGTCAACTATGCACATGAATATAATATAATATATAAATAATTCTTAAAATTATATATATTATATTATAAAATAAAACGTAGGCAAATAAGAAAACAAAAATATGTGAGCTATCCCAAGCGGCCATGTGATCGCATGGCCAGAAGGCACAAAATCCATGCGATCGCATGGGCATCAGAATCTGGCCACATCTATAAATTGCAACGTTTTTTAGCGAATTATGTACACTCCTTTTTCTATCCTCTCGATCTCTCTGATATATATATATATATATATATATATATATATATATATATATATATATATATATATATATATATATATAATATTTTAATTTTAATTTTAATTTAATAATAATAAGGGTATGTTAGCGAATGTTGTAAGTGTGTAAGTCGAAATTCTGTCCGTGTAACGCTACGCTATTATTAATCATTGTAAGTTATGTTCAACCTTTTTAAATTAATGTCTCGTAGCTAAGTTATTATTATGCTTATTTAAATTGAAGTAATCGTGATGTTGGGCTAAATATTAAAATTGAGTAATTGGGCTTTGTACCATAATTGGGGTTTGGACAAAAGAACGACACTTGTGGAAATTAGACTATGGGCTATTAATGGGCTTTATATTTGTTTAATTGAATGATAGTTCGTTAATTTAATATAAAGATTTACAATTGGACGTACCTATAAATAACCACATACACTCGATCGGACACGATGGGTGGGATATTTATAAGTACTAATAATCGTTCATTTAACCGGACACGGGAATGGATTAATAGTCAATGGACTTATTAAAACAGGGGTGAATTATATACAAGGAAAATTGGTGTAATTATAGTTTAAGTCCCCAATTAGTTGGAATATTTGACTTCGGATATAAGGATAATTTGACGAGGACACTCGCACTTTATATTTATGATTGATGGACTGTTATGGACAAAAACCAGACGGACATATTGAATAATCCAGGACAAAGGACAATTAACCCATGGTAATAAACTAAAATCAACACGTCAAACATCATGATTACGGAAGTTTAAATAAGCATAATTCCTTTATTTCATATTTAATTGCACTTTTAATTATCGCACTTTAATTTATTGTCATTTTAATTATCGTACTTTTTAATTATCGCAATTTTATTTATTGTCATTTTATTTATCGCAATTTCATTATTGTCATTTACTTTACACTTTAAATTAAGTCTTTTATATATTTAATATTTTACATTAGGTTTTAACTGCAACTAAAGTTTTAAAATTGACAAACCGGTCATTAAACGGTAAAAACCCCCTTTTATAATAATAATAATACTACTTATATTTATATTTATATTTATACAAATATAGTTTTAAAAATATAGCGTTAAACTTGGCTAGCTCCCTGTGGAACGAACCGGACTTACTAAAAACTACACTACTGTACGATTAGGTACACTGCCTATAAGTGTTGTAGCAAGGTTTAGGTATATCCACTCTATAAATAAATAAATAACTTGTGTAAAATTGTATCGTATTATATAGTATTTCGTAGCAAAAATACTACTATTTTGTACCCCTTCGCTTTAACATCAAGTATTTTTGGTGTCGCTGCCGGGGAACTGCTTAAACACCGGAAGCGAAACGCTATGAAAAAAAGATTTTTAATTTTCTTTTGTAAAAATACATTTTAATTTTTTTAAAAAAAAATACAAAAATATAAAAAGAAAAATAAAATATATATTTTTAAGAGTTGTTTAAAATATATAAATTATAAAGTATTTTTATTTCTATTTTAGTTTTTAAAATTTAAGTTTTTATTTCATTTATATAAATATTTTATATAAATATTAAAACAGAATAGAAAAAAAAATATATAAAAATGTACGAGGCCCGGTACTGTAGCAGCCCAACATCAGGCCTGGTATCCGATCTCATGCGATCGCATGGTCTCAAGCCGTAAAATCCATGCGACCGCATGGCCTGGTCTGACACGCCAGAATGAACCTGGTACTTCATTAATTACGGAATATAATTTAATTATAATTAATAAAAACCCTAATTAGGGTTAATTATAATAATAATTAAGTTTTAGTTTTATTATTTTTGTATTTTAAGTTTAATTAGTTTTATTAATATATAAAAATTAATACTTTTATAAATAAATAAAATAAAAATAATATTTTTATAAAAATTGTACTTTTTACAACTTTAAGTTTATTTTTATATTTTGTATCTTTTTATTTGTTTTAGTATAATATTTGTATTTTTCGTTCGTATTTAGTTTTAAGTAATAGTTTTTGCCATAGTTATTTTTAATTCTAGATTTTTAGGCTTTGCCGTAAAATCCCTTAAGTGCTTTTTCTTTAGATTAAGATTTAGGTGCTTTAGAATTTTGCGACGCCGCTTTTTAAGATTTTAGTACTTTTTAAGTTATTACCATTTTGAATATAGAATTCTTTTAAGCTTAAATACATTTAGGCGCAACTTTTTAGATTTAGTTTTTAGACTTTTAAGTTTCGACGTTTTTCTTTCTTATTTTTATTTTTCGACCTTTTATTTTTCGACGTTTTCCGACGCGCTCTTTTTCTTTCTTATTTCTCGACGCTCTAGTTTTTAGGACATAGAATTTTCTATTTCTTCTCTAAAAATTCAAAACGAAAAATTATTTTAAGCGGTTAAATTGATAGACATCCAAAATTTTCTGGTTCGTAGTAATAGTTGGATTTATTAGTGGCGAGTTGTGGGCTTCCGATTTAAAGGGTCATGGCTACCTGCTGAATCTATTGGCTATTCGAAACGTGGGCAAAATCAGAAAAGTCTATTAATTTGATAACTTATATAATTTTTATCTTTTATAACTAATAGGATATTCTGTGAATGCACCGGGCAAAATGTTCACCACCTTTCATACGTTCACCACATGTAACTTGATCAAGACATCTAGCCAATATTGTCGCCATTGATTTTTCTTTAGAATCTTCATCTAGTCGACCAAGTACTCCAAATCAAATTTCCGATAATCCATTTTTTGAACCCGACTTCACTACCGAGAACCCGGAGGATATTCAAGGACAATTCCAAGATCCTGAACCACTAATCATTCCTCCTGAACCACAAACCGTTAAATCAGAATTCTCTAGTGATTCGTATTCAACAAATTCAATTATGGAAGTAACTGAACCTCTAAGTATGGAAGACCGAATGAGAGCCACACGCACTGGCCAAGGACAAGCCAGTATTAAGCCAGATATTAATGCGCCAAATTATGAAATCAAAGGACAAATCCTACACATGGTAACTAATCAATGCCAATTTAGTGGTGCGCCAAAGGAAGATCAAAATGAACATCTTCATACCTTTAATAGAATCTGTACTCTATTTAAAATAAGAGAAGTGGAGGATGAACAGATATATCTCATGTTATTTCCCTGGACTTTAAAGGGAAAAGTCAAAGATTGGTTAGAATCGTTACCTGAAGGGGCGATTGATACATGGGATGTCTTAGTTGAAAAATTTCTTAAACAATTCTTTCCGGCATCTAAAGCCATGATACTTCAAGGAGAAATAGTTACGTTCACACAAAAGCCAAATGAAACATTATATGAAGCGTGGAAAAGATTTGGAAAGTTGTTGAGAGGATGTCCGCAGCACGGTTTAGACACTTATCAAATAGTGCAAATATTCTACCAAGGTGTCAACGTTGCTACACGAAAAGACATCGACATAGCGGCTGGTGGTTCCATTATGAAGAAAACCGCAACTGAAGCTTACAAAATTATTGATAACACAGCATCCCACTCACATGAGTGGAACCAAGAAAAAGATATCTTTCGTTCATCTAAAGCGGCTAGAGCCGATTCTAGCCATGACTTTGATTCCGTTTCCGCAAAAATAGATGCTTTCGAGAGACGAATGGAAAAGATGAATAAAGATATTCACGCAATACTAATCAGTTGTGAGCAATGCGGTGGACCACACTTAACAAAAGATTGTCACATTGAGCAAACCATGGAACAACGTGAGAATGTTTCCTATATGAACCAAAGGCCGGGAAATAATTATCAAAATAATTATCAACCGCCAAGGCCGAACTTTAATCGAAATCAAAACATTCTTTACAATCCAAATGGACCAAACAATAACTCATATAACCAACAAGGTCTGAATAACCAGCCAACTCAAAACAACACTTTCAATCAACAAAGACCTGGCTTGTATAAACCACCACAACAAACCGAAGAGAAAAAGCCAAATCTGGAAGAAATGATGGCAAAGCTAATGGAATCTCAAACACAATTTATAACATCTCAAACCCAAACAAATGAGAGGTTTGATCAGTCATTAAGAACTCAACAAGCTTCCATTTTAAATCTAGAAAAACACGTAGGTACTCTTGCTAGCATGATGAGTGAGAGGGAACAAGGAAAGCTACCGTGTAATACTGAAGTAAATCCTCGGAATGAGAATGTTAATATGGTTTCAACAAATTCTGAAAAACCAGCATCAGGAGATGGGAAGGTTTTTGATGTGAGTAACAATGAAGAAGTTACAACACCACCACCACCCAAGTATGTAAAGCCAGTGGTGACACCATACAGACCACCCATCCTGTTTCTAAGAAAAGGATTTGAGTATGAGCAAGTAATAGGTAATAAAGTTTGTGATACCTTTGGAAAGAAGAAGAAGAATAAGAAAGTACAAGAAACAAAAACCGTAAAGATAAACCCGGTGAAGACAGTTCCACCAAAACCTCCACCCAGGTTGGGTGATCCGGGTGAATTTATTGTTCCTTGTCTACTTAGTGATTGTGTCATGTATGATGCACTAGCAGATTTAGGTGCGAGTGTGAGTGTTACGCCTCTTTCATTATATAAGAGATTAGGAGTAGGTGAGTTAAGTCCAACAGAGATGAGTGTTCGACTTTTTGATCAAACCATTAAGCACCCAGTTGGAATTGCTGACTACCTACCCGTTCAAGTGGGTAATTTAACCTTTTTAGTCGAATTTATTGTCATTGACATAGAAGAGGACCCAAACATTCCTCTAATTTTAGGTCGACCATTCTTAGCATCTACCGGGGCGTTATTTGATGTAAGAGAGGGTAGAATGACACTTAATAATAATAAAAAATCGATCACCTTTGTGAGTCAAAAGTCTAAATCTCCACCAACCAAAACCATTGAACCGACAAAAACGATATGTAAGAACCATGTTGTTTTACCAACTCCAACGGTAGTGTTTAGCAATAATAAAATGCCTAAGTGTGGGGAAAATGAAGTAACACCTAATGATGACCTAATAACAAAGAACCCCGCTGTTGATACGAAATTAAATGACCCCGTTATTAATAGTTCAATGAAGAAACTTATTAAACGGATTCGCGATGCTAGAACTAAGGGGAACTTTAAATTATGTAACCGGTTAGTATCCAATCTATCGCCTAAAGAAAAAGGCAACACTAGTTGAATTTGTAGATATTACACAGGAATCCGACCAATGGCTTAAAGCAAAAGTCACAGATATGCAAGTTGATTATGGTCCAAGAGAAATTGACAATGAAGTTAACCACAATTTCGACACCACAGCTACCTAAGTGTGGGGAGATTTAAATGTTCTAAGAAATAATGCTGTCTAGGTTTAGTTGTTCTGTTCTCGTGTAGTTTCGAGAATAGAATTTGATTGGTCTTTTCCGCTAGCAGACACTAAAGAACTAGTTTTCTCCCCCCATTCTGATTTTTTTCAAATATTTTGTAGGTTTTATATGAAATTAATATGCTTTTTAAATTTAAGTTTTGTGTGAATTTAAAAACAAAATTTACTTTATTTCATTAAGTTTAAAAAATTATTTCTAAAATTCATCGTAAGTTGAAGACTAGGTCATGGAACCGAAATTGCTTTACCCGAGGGCGGGGCGAAAAATTTTGTTATCATTATTTTTAATTTTATTGATCTAAAGTATACCAAAAAAATTAAAAAACCACAAAAAACTTTGCTTTTAAAACAATCGCTTTAAAAATGACAAATTTTAAATTTTGTCTAGGGACGGACTAGGTAAACATACCGAAACTACCTAAAGTAAAAGGAAACAAAATTTTAAAAATTATTCATTTAAATTGTTTTAATAAATAAAGGTTTTTATAAATATATATATATATATATATATATATATATATATATATATATATATATATATATATATATATATATATATATATATATATATATATATATATATATATATATATGTAAAAGTATGTATATATATGTTTGTAGTTTATCTTATGTACAAAACAGGGTAAAACATCGCACTTTCAAAGACTGACATTAAGTTCAGCAAAAGCTACTAATTTTGACGACAAGACGCAAAATATCAAATGTGATATAAAATAATATGTTTGCATACTCGATATTTTTAATCACTTTTCTACACTAATCACCCTCATGAATTTATAATTATAGTCTGATTTCATGCAAATGAGGACATTGCATGATCTCAAGTGTGGGGAAGGGTTATAAATTCTCTCGGGTTTACACTTAGTTTAATTGCCAAATTTTGTGAAAATTTGAAATTTTTTTAACTAAATGAATTCAAAATCATGTTTATACATATTTATGAACGATAAAACTAGGTGTTAATGCTGAAATTATTGTTACCTCGGAGAGAACATAAATGGAGAAACAACCCAAAACGTTAGAATTTATTTAAAATGGAATAAAGGAGAATAAAAAGGCAAAGAAATAAAATAAAAAGCTAAGTGTGGGAAGAATTTACCAAGTTCTTCAAAAAATATATATCACATATTTGTGTACAAATAACTGAAGATACTTTTGTTTTGGACAATTTTATCAGTTTTACCCAATTTCTTATAATATATTTGAAAGAAAAGATGGATCTACACGATGAATCAATTCCATCATTAAAAGGAAGTAAAGTCTTCCGAAAAAGAAACGCGCTTCTTGATTTAGGTCAGGAAGTTGTCGTCCAGACCAGTTGTAGAGTCTACGAAAAACCTTGAAAAGTTTTCTCGAAAATCAGCTGGAAATCCACAGACCTCAGCATCAAACAGGGTCTCCAAGTGGTCAGACTTATCCTAACCATGAGAGGATATGTCTCATAAAATGGGGAGGGCGCCATGCAAATTAGCTTGATAAGACTAATGAATCAGATTCCCAGAAAGGATAATCTCCTTAAAGATCAAAAATCAGCTTTTAAGACTGATATTACTCAATCCTTGAGATTGACCTTAAAGATTGAGAATTCAAACTCATGGAATTCAATGATATCTAAACTCGAGCTTGAACGACAAAATATTTTGATCAAATTACAAACCGATTTGTTTTCTGAAAACCCTATTTTCAATGCATTCATTACCATTGAACGTAAAATTCTAGGAATTCACCTGGAATTCATTAGGTCACCTGAACCAAATCGGGTGTCAACCGTAAGAACGGTGGTTGCATAGCATGGTCAAAGACAGGACCTTGTGCCAGACCAAAAAATTATAGGTGATCTTTACTATTGCTCCTACAAAGGATAGTAACTGCATCTGACACGTTTTTGACCATAATTATCTGCATGTCACGGGACATTGTCTTAACAGTTGCTTGTTCAACGCTTTCCTTTACAACCGGACGGTAGTTTACCGAAAGGTAATATACGGATCAAGTATACTGGACGTGTTGCTTTCCCAATACAAGGTTAGCAAGTGGGTGACACAAAACCATAAGTTTTGAGCTAAAATTTTCAAATCTGAAACCCACAAAACCCACAAAAACAATTTGCAAACACCGGTGAAGGGTTATTCCGGAAAACTTATCTAGGGTAAAAGCTAGATTTAATTTTCAAAAGATCAAATGTTTTCATAAAGATCCAATTTCCTTAAAGGATCTAAATTTTCATAGTCATGTGGGACTGTAAACCACATCGTTATTATAATTGTTCATACCGCCGTATAACAATCACAGATGTACAAAGTGTGAAGAATAAACAAGTGATTCTAGTATTTTTATTTCAAGACTATATTGCTTGAGGATAAGCAACGCTCAAGTATGGGAATATTTGATAATGCTAAAAACGAACATATATTTCATAGCATTATCCCTCAAGAAAGACAAGCTTTTAGTTGCAATTGCTCTATTTACAAGTGATATTCGTTTAAATAATAAAAGGTGAAGACAAAAGACAGATTCGACGAATTGAAGACGCAAACGATCAAAAAGCTAAAAAGTACAAAGTACAATCAAAGTGGTTCAAATTATTGATGAGAAACGTCTCAAAATTACAAGAGTACAAGACGCGAAACGCAAAGTATAAGATATTAAATAGTACGCAAGGACGTTCGAAAATCCGGAATCGGGACCAGAGTCAACTCTCAACGCGCGACGCAACGGAGCTAAAATTACAAGTCAACTATGCACATGAATATAATATAATATATAAATAATTCTTAAAATTATATATATATATATATATATATTATATTATATAATAAAATGTCGGCAAATAAGAAAACAAAAATATGTGAGCTGTCCCAGGCGTCCATGCGATCGCATGGCCAGAAGGCACAAAATCCATGCGATCGCATGGGCATCAGAATCTGGCCACATCTATAAATTGCAACGTTTTTCAGCGAATTATGTACACTCCTTTTTCTATCCTCTCTATCTCTCTGATATATATATATATATATATATATATATATATATATATATATATATATATATATATATATATATATATATATATATATATATATATAATATTTTAATTTTAATTTTAATTTAATAATAATAAGGGTATGTTAGCGAATGTTGTAAGTGTGTAAGTCGAAATTCTGTCCGTGTAACACTACGCTATTATTAATCATTGTAAGTTATGTTCAACCTTTTTAAATTAATGTCTCGTAGCTAAGTTATTATTATGCTTATTTAAATTGAAGTAATCGTGATGTTGGGCTAAATATTAAAATTGGGTAATTGGGCTTTGTACCATAATTGGGGTTTGGACAAAAGAACGACACTTGTGGAAATTAGACTATGGGCTATTAATGGGCTTTATATTTGTTTAATTGAATGATAGTTCGTTAATTTAATATAAAGATTTACAATTGGACGTACCTATAAATAACCACATACACTCGATCGGACACGATGGGCGGGATATTTATAAGTACTAATAATCGTTCATTTAACCAGACACGGGAATGGATTAATAGTCAATGGACTTATTAAAATAGGGGTGAATTATATACAAGGAAAATTGGTGTAATTATAGTTTAAGTCCCCAATTAGTTGGAATATTTGACTTCGGATATAAGGATAATTTGACGAGGACACTCGCACTTTATATTTATGACTGATGGACTGTTATGGACAAAAACCAGACGGACATATTGAATAATCCAGACAAAGGACAATTAACCCATGGTAATAAACTAAAATCAACACGTCAAACATCATGATTACGGAAGTTTAAATAAGCATAATTCCTTTATTTCATATTTAATTGCACTTTTAATTATCGCACTTTAATTTATTGTCATTTTAATTATCGTACTTTTTAATTATCGCAATTTTATTTATCGTCATTTTATTTATCGCAATTTCATTATTGTCATTTACTTTACACTTTAAATTAAGTCTTTTATATATTTAATATTTTACATTAGGTTTTAACTGCGACTAAAGTTTTAAAATCGACAAACCGGTCATTAAACGGTAAAAACTCCCTTTTATAATAATAATACTACTTATATTTATATTTATATTTATACTACTATAGTTTTAAAAATATAGCGTTAAACTTGGCTAGCTCCCTGTGGAATGAACCGGACTTACTAAAAACTACACTACTGTACGATTAGGTACACTGCCTATAAGTGTTGTAGCAAGGTTTAGGTATATCCACTCTATAAATAAATAAATAACTTGTGTAAAATTGTATCATATTTAATAGTATTTCGTAGCAAAAATACTACTATTTTGTACCCCTTCGCTTTAACATCAGGAACATGCTAGCATTTTTGTCAAGTATTATCCTTAATGTTGCATGGGATCCTAACATAAGCACCAACTTTAGACAACCATTAACCAAAAAGCCAAAGTGTGTCCCCCTTGTCCCCCTCCCATTCCAAGAGCCATCACCACCACCCTCACCCTCATTCACCTATAAATACAAGCTTTATTCCATCCATTTTACACTTGCTCTCATTTACATTTCACACACACTTACTCTCTTATTTCCTCTCTAGTCTTTCTCACTCTAAAACTTGTAAGTTTTTGAATTTCTTTTTCTTCTTCTCTTATCATTTTCGAATTCATCATCATCATCATTAAAGGGTCTAGCTTTTTAGCTTTGATCTTGATTACATCTTGTAGATTCAAACTTGGATTTGAATCCTTCAAGAACATGGAAGATTCAAGCTTTCTAGCTTTGAATCATCACTTACTTTGTAGATCTATATCTTTTAACTTTAATCTTGTTATTTTTTTATAAAGATTCAAACTTGTGTTTGTAATCTTCATGTAACTTAAAGATCCAAGGTTTATGCTTCAAGATCTTCAAGAACAACCAAGATGCAAGCTTTCTAGCTTGAATCTTCATATATTTTGTTGGATCTAAGTTTCCTAACTTATGATCTCATTATTTTGTTATAAAGATCAAAACTTGTGTTTATGGTCTTCATATAACTTAAAGATCTAAGCTTTATGCTTCAAGGTCTTCAAGAACACTAAAGGTTCAAGCTTTCTAGCTTTGTGACCTTATAACTTGGGTGAAAAGGATCCAAGCTCTATAGCTTAGGGTTCCATCACTTTATTTGACTTAGATTATGTTCATACTTGCTTGATTGAAGTAAAGTTTGTAGCTTTAGTTGTAAATGTAACTTGTAATTGTGTTAAGACTAAGGATATGATGTAACCTTGGTTCATCATCCATCTAAGAATCTTAAATGAGTTGTGTTCTTACTTGGTCTTAACATATTGTGTGTTGATGGTAGAATCTTGGTCAAGGTGATGCTAACCCATCAACGAGTTGTACACTTGAAGCTACAAGCATCAAGGATGAGAACCGTGATGAGCCTCAAGCATTAAGAACCCCACCAGAGCACCTTGCTTACTGTTTTTCGGGATCTGATCAGGCTCCTGGGCTACTGTAAAAGTTGATTTTCAGATATCTTGGTTCGAGTAGATGACTTTCCGTTTAAGACTCGTCTCAATCCGAGTTACGGTTTGGGATTTATGGCCTTTTCAAAATCACTACACCCTTGTAATGTTGTGCTGAAAATTCGGACCTACTCGCACTTAAACCGTCGCCACGGTCAAACGAAGACGATTTTGAGTCTAGAAATTGGTCAGAAACTATAGGACTCCCATACGGAGCCATATCCATTGATTACGCGTCTTTTCAATTTACGTAGAGGCCGTAGCAGCTGATCAAATTCAACCTATTGTTTCGACCTCTATACTTGTTAACCTTACTTAATTTTACAATGATGAATGATGACACTTAAACTTATTTTATGCACTATTAGAACTTATGAGGATAACATACTGACCTAGTAACCTTTGACTTAGGTTGACGACCTTTCGGACCGACTTACTACTTGCATACTTTCATTATCGACTTTACCACTCTTATCACTGTGAGTTATAGCATCCCTTTTTACTTTAATTATTTTGGGACTGAGAATACATGCGCTTTTTACGTTTTACATACTAGGCACGAGTACTTAAACTTTATATATATGTGGGTTATACAACGGCATAAACTTTCCCCTTAGCTCAGTAACGTTTAGTCATTGGTTTTTGAACCGGTGAACGCGAATATTAGATATGGATCCATAGGGTTTGACATCCCCACTCAGGCTAGTCGCGCTAGCATTTAACGGGTGTTTAATACTTCGTAAACATACGCACTCGCCAAGTGTACTTTTAGGGGGTTATAAACATTAAATTAGTTACCAAGTGCCCACGGTTAAACATATACTTTTCATACTGTTTTGAAACACTGAAATCTCGTGGCCTACCTTACATTACTATTACAGCTTAAACTATAGCTCACCAACATTATTGTTGACGTTTTTAAGCATGTTTTCTCAGGTGTTTAGAGGTTTGTTACTTCCGCTATTTAGACTTGCTGTCTTGGTGTTTAAACTTGCTGTTAAGGACCTGCTGTGCTAGAATTCCGCTGCATTACTTAGAGATGTCTCAATCATAGAACTTTTCTTTTGCATTCGTAATTTATGTTATTTTCAAATAATGACTTTGTAACGACCTTTGTGTCACATTATCTTTTGTAAACGTTATCTTTTTATGAATGCAAAACTGGTTTTCAAACAGCATATAGGGGGTGTTTGGGAATGCGTTTGGAATTGGATTTTTTGATTATCACGTTTTGTAATCGTAAATAATTTATTTTTTAGTGTTTGGAAAAAAGATAATAAGAATTGATTATTCACGTTATTTGAGGTTGAAAACGTGGAAATCAAAAAGTAACTAGGGGCCTACTGTGAGGGAAACGCGATTATGAAATGAATATGAAACCCCTTTAAATTACTTTTATATCCTTAAAATGGGCAAAAATGTACATTCGTACCTTGTATGTGGATACCCTATTAGTAGCATGCCATATTGCCATGGTCACCTAATGTACATGTAAACATTATACAGTACTTCGTATTGTCTCTATCCTCTCGACCTTTATGTTTTATACATCATCTAGTGGCTACATTTTTCACACATCGACAAAAGTATATGTTAATACTATACTGAATATAATATATATTTACTAATACTTTATTGCTCATATAATTCATACAAGAATTATTATTATTATTATTTATTATTACATATTAAACTAATATACTTTATTTTTGAAAATATTGTCCTTTCTCGTAATTTTACATGTTAAACTATTAAATAATTTTATTTTCCAAAACACTAAAACACTGATTATCAAATTATTGCAATATCAAACAGCATAATTAAATCCAAACACCATTCATCAAAATTACGTTTTGATACAGCTGTTTATCTGATTCTGATTATTTAAAACGCATAATCAATTTTCAAAACGCAAATCCAAACACCCCCATAGTGTTTGACCTTGTAATGATCCTGTTGTTGATGATCCGTACACGATGGTTTTGTACGGGGCGTCACAACACGGTAACGTTTAATCATTAGTTTTTGAACTGGTGAACGCAAATATTAGATATGGATCCATAGGGTTTGTGTAACAACCCCAGATCCATTTATCAAAAACGAAGCTCATTTTTTTTTTATAAGTTAGGTCCCATTAATACACAATATTTTCAACTCTGTTTTAACCAAAAACATAATATCGTGACATTACGTTTAACAACATACAATGACCCTTGGTACCCAAATGACACCTTACAAAAACATTTGTAATAATAATCCAATTACACAAACACGAGTTAATGCCCGATAACCCAAACCGATACCATGAGCATAATCCCGGGAACTACCAAATCCTAAATCTGCGTCCAATTATCCAAAAGCTACCCTATCGAGCCCAAGCGCTCCTACTCGTCTAGTCTAACAACTAGCTAGCTTCACAATCACAAACCCTGTAAAAAGTAAACAACGAGAGGGGTAAGTTTAAAGCTTAGTGAATGCAATAATTATGCATATACATATATAATCTACTTACTTGCAAACACTTACACAATTACCACATACACGCTAGCAATCTAATTAGCATACCATCACTAAGTATAAGGCTAATAATCTCCAATACCGCAAGCTAACATAACCAATAGCACATATTCATCACAATATAAAATGCTAAATAAACAACACACACATAATATGGTTAACCATACCCACGCTATGGTGCTACCAGCTCTTTGGTTCACACCATACGTCACATGCTATGGCGCTACCAGCTCTTTGGTTCACGCCACTATGCATTTGTCATTGATGTCAAAGCTAAGGTATACGAAATAGTTTATATTTTACTAGGAAAAACTATTAAATATGCTACAATTTTACACAAGATATTTATTTATTTATAGAATGGATATACTTAAACCTTGCTACAACACTTATAGGCAGTGTACCTAATCGTACAGTAGTGTAGTTTTTAGTAAGTCCGGTTCGTTCCACAGGGAATCTTTTTTTAAACAAAGCTCAACGCTATATTAGTTTACTTTTATAAAAATACAAATATATATATATAAGTAATATTATTATTATAAAGGGGGGTTTTTTACCGTTTAATGACCGGTTTGTCGATTTTAAAACTTTAGTCGCAGTTAAAACCTAATGTAAAATATTAAATAAATAAAAGACTTAATTTAAAGCGTAAAATAAATAACGATAATGAAATTGCGAATAATAAAAGTGCGATAAAATAAAATTGCGATAATTAAAAAGTACGATAATTAAAAGTGCGATTAAATAACAATAAATAAAAGTGCGATAATTAGAAGTGCAATTAAATATAAAATAAAGGAAATTAAATATGAAATAAAAGAATTATGCTTATTTAAACTTCCGTAATCATGATGTTTGAGGTGTTGATTTTAGTTTTATGCCCATGGGTTAATTGTCCTTTGTCCTGGATTATTTAATATGTCCGTCTGGTTTTTGTCCATAACAGTCCATCAGTCATAAATATAAAGTGCGAGTGTCCTCATCAAATTATTCTTATACCCGAAGTTAAATATTCCAACTAATTGGGGATTCGAATTGTAACAAGGTTTTAATACTTTGTTTAATGAATACACCAGGTTATCGACTGCGTGTAAACCAAGGTTTTACTACTTTGTTAACAATTACACCAATTACCCTTGAATGTAATTTCACCCCTGTTTTAATTATTCTAGTGGCTATTAATCCATTCCCGTGTCCGGTTAAATGAACGATTATTCGTACATATAAATACCCCGCCCATCGTGTCCGATTGAGTGTATATGGTAATTTATAGGGACGCCCAATTGTAAATCTTTATATTAACATTAACAAACTATCATTTAGTTAAACAAATATAAAGCCCATTAATAGCCCATATTCTAATTTCCACAAGTGTCGTTCTTTTGTCCAAACCCCAATTATGGTACAAAGCTCAATTACCCAATTTTAGTAATTAGCCCAACATCATGATTACTTCGTTTTAAATAAGCATAATAATAACTTAGCTACGAGACATTAATGTAAAAAGGTTGAACATAACTTACAATGATTAAAAATAGCGTAGCGTTACACGGACAGAATTTCGACTTACACCCTTACAACATTCGCTAACATACCCTTATTATTAGAATTATAATTAAAATTAAAATTAAAATTATAAATATATATATATATAATTTACGTATGATAAGAAGAAGAAAAGATGGATATTTGCGATCAGAATTCGGTTGGCTTTATAGGCAGTTTTTCATTTTGGGGCTCCGCGACTTGCGGCCAATTTTGCCTTCAAACTCCGCGAGTCGCGGAGGTTACTTTTACAGCTCAGAGGAGTTTGGCTCTTTGTTTACCGACGGTTTATAATATATATATAATTAATATATAATTAATATAATTAATTATATATTATATTATATTTATATATATAGTTAACTTGTAATTTTTAGTCCGTTGCGTCGAGCGTTAAGAGTTGACTCTGGTCCCGGTTCCGGATTTTCGAACGTCCTTGCGTACAATTTTATATTTTGTACTTTGCGTTTTGAATCTTGTACTCTTGTAATTTCGAGACGTTTCTTATCAATAATTGGAACCTCTTTGATTGTCTTTTGTTCTTTTGAGCTTTTTGGTCGTTTGCGTCTTCAATTCGTCGAATCTGTCTTTTGTCTTCACCTTTTATTATTTAAACGAATATCACTTGTAAATAGAACAATTGCAACTAAAAGCTTGTCTTTCTTGAGAAATAATGCTATGAAATATATGTTCGTTTTTAGCATTATCAAATATTCCCACACTTGAGCGTTGCTTGTCCTCAAGCAATATCGTCTTGAAATACTAGAATCACTTCTTTATTCTTCACACTTTGTACATCAATGATTTCTATACGGCGGTATAAACAATGGTAGTAACGATATGGTTTACAGTCCCACATGACTATAAAAATTTAGATCCATTAAGGAAATTGGATCTTTATGAAAACATTTGATCTTTTGAAAATCTAGTTTTTACCCTAGATAAGTTTTCCGGGATAACCCTTTACCGGTGTTTGCAAAATATTTTTGTGGGTTTGGTGGGTTTCAGATTTGAAAATTTTAGCTCAAAACTTGCGGTTTTGTGTCACCCACTTGCTAACCTTGTATTTGGAAAGCAACACGTCCAGTTTACTTGTCCCGTATATTACCTTTCGGTAAACTACCGTCCGGTTGAAAGGAAAGCGTTGAACAAGCAACTCTTAAGGCAATGTCCCCTGACATGCTTTTAATTATGGTCTATAACGTGTCGGACGCAATTACTATCCTTGGTAGGAGCAATAGTAAAGCTCACCTTATAATTTTTCGATCTGGCACAAGGTCCTGTCTTTGACCAAGCTATGCAACCACCGTTCTTACGGTTGACACCCGATTTAGTTCAGGTGACCTAATGAATTCCAGGTGAATTTCTAGGATTTTACGTTCAATGGTAATGAACGCATTGAAAATAGGGTTTTCAGAAAACAAATCGGTTTGTAATTTTGATCAAAATATTTTCTCGTTCAAGCTCGAGTTTAGATATCATTGAATTCCATGAGTTTGTAATTCTCAATCTTTAAGGTCAATCTCTAGGATTGAGTAATATCAGTCTTAAAAGCTGATTTTTAATCTTTAAGGAGATTATCCTTTCTGGGGATCTGATTCATTAGTCTTATCCAGCTAATTTGCATGGTGCCCCCCCCATTGTACGAGATAAATCCTTCTCATGGTTAGGATAAATCTGACCACTTGGCGACCCTGTTTAATGCTGAGGTCCGTAGATTTCCTGCTGATTTTAGTGATGACTTTTCTAGATTTTTCGTCAACCTACAGCTGGTCTGGACGACAACTTCATGACCTAAATCAAGAAGCGCGTTTCTTTTTCGGAAGACTTTACTTCCTTTTAATGATGGAATTGATTCATCATGTAGATCCATCTCTTCTTTTCTTTTATCGGGTAAAACAGTTTAGTTTAGTCCAAAGCAAAAGTATTTTCAGTTATTTGTTACAGATATATGTGACATATGTTTAAGATAACTTGGTAAATTTTCCCACACTTGGCTTTTATTTTCCTTTTTATCGTCCTCTATTCCATTTTAAATGAATTTTAACATTTTAGTTTGTTTCTCAATTTATGTTCTTTCCGAGGTAACAATAATTTCGGTGTTAAAACCTAGTTTTATCGTTCATAAATATGTATAAACATGATTTTGAGTTCATTTAATTGAAAATTTTGAAAAATTTTACTAGAATTGGGTAGTCAGTATATAAGACTAGGGCTGTTCTTTATTATCAGAGAGCACTAGATTCTAATACAACTACTGCTTTACTAGTATTTTTAATGGTAACCAAGTGTATAAAGTAAAAAATTTTAAAATCCGAAAGAATTTAACCCCTTCCCACACTTAAGATCTTGCAATGCCCTCATTTGCAAGAAATCAGTAACAATTTAAATTATTGAGGTTGATTTGTGTGAAAATGATTAAATTTTACCAAAGTTTCCAAATATATTGGCGTTTGTTTGCTGAATGATAAATGGTGCACATCATTTGTTCAATCCGTCTTGTTGTTATTTCACATATATTTTGCATCTTGTCGTCAAAATTAGTTGCTTTTGCTGAACTTAATGCCAGTCTTTGAAAATGCGTTGTTTTACCCTGTTGTGTACATAAGATAAACTGCAAACATATATACATATTTTTGAAGTTTGGTATATTACCCCACATTCAAAAATTATTAAAATCTAAGAATAAAAGTTAGATAATTATAAAAATGATTACAATATTAACAAAAGTATTAAACGTATCAATAATTACAAATTACAAAATAAATAAAACTAAGTATACTAGGGATGATACTGGTACCAATAGGGGTTCCAGGCATAACCATAGGTGCTATAGAATGCTTTGGCAGGGTCATACGTAGGATATGGTGGCTGCATCTCTATAGACCAAGGAGGGAAGATGGGTTTCGGTGTAGGAATATAGTTTCTACCTATATGTTGGCAATGAGCTATGATTTGGTTCTGATGAACTTGCCAATCTTCAAATGCTCTCTGTCTAGCATTTTCGTATTCCTGAGAAGCTATAAACCTTTGCATTTCTTGCATTTCATTCCCCCCTCCTACATTACCTTGCTGCTGGTTTCTCTCCACCTGTGGATGTCTACCATGGTATCGTACTGCGGCGTTATTTCTCCTCTTCAAAACTTTCGCACCATGGTATACATTTAAACCTATAGTATCGCGGGGTTCCGGTTCTTCTACTAATAATCCACCCCGACTTATATCCACACCGAGATATTCACCAATCAAAGTAATAAAAATACCACCTCCTATTATGCTATGCGGTCGCATCCCCCGAACCATAGCTGATAAATAATAACCCACACAATATGGTATACTTACAGCGCTTTGTGGGTCTCGAATACACATATGGTAAAACAAATCCTGTTCATTTACTTTTTCCTTGTTCTTACCTCTTTGTGTAATCGAATTAGCTAAAAACCTATGTATCACTCTTAATTCGGCTCTATCTATATCCAAATAAGAGTAA
This sequence comes from Rutidosis leptorrhynchoides, assembly GCF_046630445.1. Taxonomy (NCBI): domain Eukaryota; kingdom Viridiplantae; phylum Streptophyta; class Magnoliopsida; order Asterales; family Asteraceae; genus Rutidosis; species Rutidosis leptorrhynchoides. Next base: position 33,672,182 of record NC_092333.1, on the reverse strand, counting down.
TTTCCCCCTTTGAAACGGTGATGGCTTGTCATTTGACTCCACACACCGTGTGTATCAAAATTTTCATCTATCTTTCTACCGTTTAGTATCAATCCTCTACAATCGGCAGACGCTAACTCCTCAGGCGTATATATACGTAAAGCCTGAGCCATGTCCAGTAAAGACATGTGGCGCATCAAACCGCCTAACAAAAATCTAATAAAAGAACGATCGGTTAAACTAGCTACCCGATCATTCAACTCTATACTACATAACAATTCTTCACACCATACTTTATATACAGGTCTACGCATGGTGAATAAACGTACCCAGTCAGTAAAAGAAGAGTTACCATACCTCTGTACAAGTAATTCCCTAATTGGCTCGGCCAATTCTACAGCTTCTAAGGGTCCCCATTCTATGACCCTCGGTACCTCAACAACATTAGAATGAAGAGTATGCAAACCCCGTTGATATTTTGGATAATCTATCCAAAGTCTGTCGAATCTCAGGTTCGGGTGCAACTCTTCCAAGTGCATATCGGAAAAGGTCATGACTGGATGAGGTATATCCTGCTTGTAGTAGTTATCCACCTCCTGTTGTTCCAAATTCTCAGCAGGAGCATTGCGGGCTTGGGATGAAGATTCACCCCTTTCATTCTGCAAAACACATCAAACACAATTTTTGTGCATCCAAATATGCATTAGTGTCAGCAAAATCATCAATCAAAATAATTACAATGACATTATCAATTTATATCAAACTTAAGCTCATTTTCACATTTTTATCAAATCTACACTTTTTCAAATAAGCATATACGAAAATGTTCGCCAAGTTTATAAGCATTCAACTCAAATAACATGTCAAAATAATCATTACTAGCAATTAAACAAGTCTCAAATGGCATTATCTTTCAAAAATCAAGTTCATGAATTTTAGACTTGAAAAAGTCCACTTTAATTCTCAAAATCATGTTTAGGCTCAAAGTTTGGATCATTTAACTACCTAGACATGTTACACTACTCAATTTAGCAACAATTCATGACAAAAATCGGCCATAACCTGTTTATATCAAAAAGCCCCAAATTGCTCAAGAACACAAACCCTAGATTATTCAAAATTTGAAGTTTAAGGCTTCTAATCATGTTAAACAGCATCAATCTAGGTTATACAAGCATAATACATAAACAATTTAAGCCTAATTACACTAAAAAGCATCAAAATCAAATTGGGAAAAAAAATTGCTCAAGAACATCAAATTTCGAATTAAATGGTGTTTAGGTGTAGAAATTTACCGTTTTTCTTGAGTAATTCTTAGATAGCATCCTTCTCAACATAATTTTAGCAAAAGATTTGATGATTAACGGTTAAAAATTGTGATTTTTGGGGTGTTTTTGGGTGGTTTTTCGGAGTATTTCGCAGCTGTGTTTTTGAGTTGTGGAGTTGGGACTGATCTGTTCCAGCTCTTTATTTTTTTTCTGTAAATTGGTCCCTCCGCGACTCGCGGTGATATACTCTTCAAACTCCGCGACTCGCGGAGTTTTTTTTTTTTTTTTTTTTTTATTATAATCATTAACTTTTGAAACAATTAAGTACTTAATTTTAAAATTTTGTTTCCCTTGTTATTTAGGACGAGGTCGTTTCGGATCGATGTCCTAGTCCGTCCCTCGACAAAATTTTAAAATTTGTCTTTTTGTAGCGATTGTTTTAAAAGCTAAGATTTTTGGGTTTTTTCAATGTTTTTGGCATACTCTAATTCAATAAGATTAAAAATAATGATAATAAAAGTTCTCGTCCCTCCATCGGGTAAAGCAATTTCGGTTCAAAGACCTAGTCTTCAACTTACGACGAATTTTAAAAATCATATTCTTAACTTAATGAGATAAAGTAAATTTTTGTTTTTAAAATCACACAACTTAAATATAAAATTCAAAATTAATATTAAAAATTCACACCAAACTTAAAATTTGAAATGCATAAAATTAAAAATTCATATTTTAAAAATTAAAAGTTCACACCAATCTTAATTTAAAAATTCATATTATAAATTCACACCAAACTTATATTAATTTTTCAAATATTTACAATTTTAAATATATTGTTTTTACAAAGTTTACAATATTAATTTAAGATTTAAATATTAATTTTTAAAAATATGGTAAAAATAAATTTAAAAATCTTTTTGTCTTTTTATCCCACTTTAATCAATCAAATATTATCAAAAATATGCGCCCCTCTTTTCGGTAAAGTAATTTCGGTTCCAAGACCTAATTTAACTCATGACGAATTTTTGAAATATTTTGGGTTGATTGATTAAAGATATTTATACCTTAAGAATAAACGTTAAATTTCGCAGTGATGTAATAAATTTTTGAATGATATCAATAATTTCGGTCGCCAAACCTAATTTTATTCAATACCAATTTAATACTTTTTAGCGAACAAATTAGCGTTTATTATCAAAAGGTTAAAAATAAAAATAAAAATAAAAACTGTACAGACATACCTGTGAAATAGATTTCTTAGTTATATGATCTATCCCATTCATAAGATAGTCGGTTTAATTGATTTTCCATGGCTACATAGGCGTAACCTCGAGCATTCAGTGTCTTTTCTTCTAAACATATGAACGGTCCGTCTCTGCATAAAGTAACAAATTCGGTATTTGAATAGGTTTGATTATTTAAACATTTACCTCCATGTGACCATTTTCCGCATTTGTGACATCGTTCTAGGTGTCGTGCTCTTCTTTTCTCTGCGGATTTTGATTTTCCTTTACCAAATTGTAACTTATTATCTTCGCATCTAGATTCTTTTCTAACTCCGTCCATTCTTTCTCTGATTACTGATACTAGTTCACTCGGTAGTATGTCATTATTTCTTTTAGTGATCAAAGCGTGTAGCATTAGACCATGGTTTAGTTCACAGGCAGTCTTCATTTTGTAAAAACCTAAAAAAATAAAAATTCAGAATGGGGGGAGAAGACTAGTTCTTTAGGGTCTGCTAGGGAAAGACCATTCGGGTTCCATTTTCGAGAACTACACGAAAACAGACAATCTAACTCTAAAAGAAATACATATTATCCTTTAAAGACTTGATTCTCCCCACACTTAGTTAGCTGTGGTGTCGAAATTGTGATTAACTTCGTTGTCGACTTCCATCGGACCATGTATGTAATGTTTAACTCTGTGACCATTAACTTTAAATTCAATCCCATTTGAATTTATTAATTCTATCGTTCCGTATGGGAAAACTCTTTTGACTATGAATGGTCCAGACCATCTTGATTTCAATTTTCCAGGAAATAGCTTGAATCGTGAATTGAAAAGAAGAACTCTGTCTCCTTCTTTAAATTCTTTTGAACTTCTGATTCTTTTATCATGCCATTTCTTCGTTCTTTCTTTATAGATTAACGAATTTTCGTATGCTTCATGTCTTAATTCTTCTAATTCGTTTAGTTGACTTAATCGTAGACGTCCAGCTTCATGTAAATCAAGATTACATGTTTTCAAAGCCCAAAATGCTTTGTGTTCAATTTCTACTGGAAGATGACATGCTTTTCCATAAACAAGTCTAAAAGGTGTGGTTCCAATTGGAGTTTTGTAGGCTGTTCTAAAAGCCCAGAGTGCATCGTCCAATTTAATGGACCATTCCTTCGGATTTGATCCTACGGTTTTCTCTAGAATACGTTTTAAAGCTCGGTTGGTATTTTCAACTTGTCCACTTGTTTGTGGATGATATGCGGTGGAGATTTTATGAGTTACTCCATATCTTTTAAGAATTTTCTCAAGTTGATTATTACAGAAATGAGTACCCCGATCACTTATTAAAGCTTTCGGTGTTCCAAACCTTGCAAAAAGACGTTTTAAAAAGTTGACTACAACTCGTGCATCGTTAGTTGGGATAGCTTGTGCTTCCGCCCATTTAGATACATAATCAATGGCTACGAGTATATATAGATTATTATTAGATTTTGGAAATGGACCCATAAAGTCAATACCCCAAATGTCAAATACTTCACATACTTGGATGACATTTTGTGGCATTTCATCACGTTGACTTATTTTTCCGGCCCTTTGACATGCATCACAGGATTTGCAAAGAAGGTGTGCGTCTTTGTAAATTGTAGGCCAATAGAATCCAGCTTCCTAAACTTTTCTTGCTGTTAGTTGAGGCCCATAATGCCCTCCTGTTGGTCCTGTGTGACAATGGTTTAATATTTTACTAGCTTCATCTCCAAATACACATCGGCGTATTATTCCATCGGGACAACTTTTAAACAGATGTGGATCTTCCCAGAAATAGTGTTTTATATCACTGAAGAATTTCTTTCGTCTTTGGTACGATAATCCTTTTTCAAGGAATCCACATACTAAATAATTTGCATAGTCTGCAAACCATGGGATTTCATTATAATCTATCTTCAATAGATATTCATCAGGAAAGTTGTCTTGTATGGCTGATTCATTTAGAACTTCTAATTCGGGATTTTCAAGACGAGAAAGATGATCAGCGGCGAGATTTTCTGCTCCTCTTTTATCTCGGATTTCAATATCAAACTCTTGTAAGAGTAAGATCCAACGGATTAATCTTGGTTTAGCATCTTGTTTTGAAAATAGGTATCTAAGAGCAGAATGGTCGGTATAGACCACCGTTTTTGCTAGAACGAGATATGATCGAAATTTGTCAAAAGCAAAGACAATAGCAAGGAGTTCTTTTTCAGTAGTTGTATAGTTCGTTTGTGCTCCTTGTAACGTCTTACTAGCATAATATATAGGTTGAAATCGTTTTTCAATCCTTTGTCCTAAAACGGCTCCCATTGCAAAATCACTTGCATCGCACATTAGTTCAAATGGTAGATTCCAATTTGGCGTTATCATGATCGGTGCATTAGTGAGTTTCTCTTTAAGAATATTAAAATATTTGATACACTCATCTGAAAAGATGAATGGCGCATCCTTTTCTAGGAGTTTATTCATAGGAGTGGCAATTTTAGAAAAATCTTTTATGAAACGTCGGTAAAAACCGGCATGCCCTAGAAAACTCCTAACTCCTCTAACATTGGTGGGATGTGGAAGTTTAGCAATTACATCTACTTTAGCTCTATCCACTTCAATTCCTTCTTTTGAAATTTTATGTCCAAGAACGATGCCTTCTTTAACCATGAAATGGCATTTCTCCCAATTAAGAACTAGATTTGATTTTTCGCATCTAATTAGCATTCGTTCCAGATTAACTAGACATGATTTAAATGTATCACCGAAGACTGAAAAGTCATCCATGAAAACTTCCATGCATTCTTCTATCATGTCGTGAAAAATCGCCATCATGCACCTTTGAAAGGTTGCAGGGGCGTTACAAAGTCCAAATGGCATGCGTTTGTAAGCAAAAGTACCATAAGGGCACGTGAATGTGGTTTTCTCTTGGTCCTCGGGTGCTATTGGAATTTGAAAATATCCGGAAAATCCATCTAGAAAACAATAGTAACTATTTCCGGCTAATCTTTCCAACATTTGATCTATGAAAGGTAAGGGAAAGTGATCTTTTCTGGTGGCGTCATTTAATTTTCTATAATCAATACACACACGCCATCCTGTTACAGTTCTAGTAGGAATAAGCTCATTTTTCTCATTTGTAATGACAGTCATGCCACCCTTCTTAGGCACGCATTGAACTGGGCTTACCCATGGACTATCAGAGATTGGATAAATTAGACCTGCATCTAGCAGTTTAATAATCTCTTTCTTAACTACATCTTGCATATTAGGATTTAGTCTTCGTTGGCGTTGCACATACGTTTTATGACCTTCTTCCATAAGGATTTTATGTGTGCAATACGAAGGACTTATTCCTTTAATATCATGAATCTTCCATGCAATGGCTGGTTTATGAGCTTTCAACACAGAAATGAGTTGTGATTTCTCATTTTCAGTAAGAGAAGACGATATTATTACAGGTAATTCAGATTCACCATGTAAATAAGCGTATTCCAAATGGTTTGGAAGTGGCTTTAACTCTAATTTCGGAGGTTCTTCTATCGATGATTTGTATCGATATCTGTCTTCTTCTTTTAGCATTTGAATTTCTTCTGTTGTTGGTTCATATCCATTGGCTATAAGTGTAGCTAACATTTCAGCTTCATCAATTAGTTCATTACCTTCTCCTAAAGAACATTCTCCTGTTCCTTGTAATTCTGGAAATTCTTCTAATAATTCTGCATGTGCATCTATAGTTTGAATATAATAACATGTATCATCTGCAGATTGTGGTTGTTGCATTGCTCTATCAACTGAAAAGGTAACACTCTCATCCTCTATACTTAGGGTCAGTTTCTTACCGAACACGTCTATCATTGCTTTAGCCGTGTTTAAGAATGGTCTTCCTAATATGAGAGGAACTTGAGAATCTTCTTCCATGTCCAGAACAACAAAATCTACTGGAAATACTAAAGTACCAACTTTAACTAGCATGTTCTCCATTATCCCTCTAGGATATTTTATTGATCTATCGGCTAGTTGTATGCTTATTCTGGTTGGTTTCAATTCTCCAAGGTCTAGTTTAGCGTATAGTGAATACGGCATTAGATTTATACTAGCACCTAAGTATGCCAATGCTTCTATTGAACTAAGACTACCCAGAAAACATGGAATTGTGAAACTTCCTGGATCAGATAGTTTTTCTGGTATCTTATTCAACAGCACTGCTGAACAATTAGCATTCATAGTAACAGCCGAGAGTTCTTCCATTTTCTTTCTATTTGAGATTAGATCTTTCAAGAATTTAGCATATCTAGGCATTCCTGAAATCACATCAATGAAAGGAAGATTTACATTTATCTGTTTAAACATATCCAAAAATTTGGATTGCTCGGCTTCAAGTTTCTCTTTCTTCATTTTACTCGGGTAAGGAAGTGGTGGTTGATATGGTTTAACATAAGGTTTATCCTTAACTGTGTTATCTTCATTAACCTTTTCAACTACCGGTTCTTTTTCCTTATCTTGATCAGGTTGTGGTTCTTGTGGAGTAGGAATGGTTTCATCAGAAGTTACAGGTATTTCAGGTGGTTTAAGTGTTGTGCCACTTCTTGTGGTAATGGCTTTAGCTGTTTCATTTCGGGGGTTAGCATTTGTATCGCTCGGTAAACTTCCCGGTTTTCTTTCACCTATTAACCTTGCTAGGTTACTTACTTCTTGTTCTAGATTTTGAATAGAAGCTTGTTGATTTCTAAATGCTTGAGCATTTTGTTCATTAGTTTGTTTCTGAGATGTGAAAAACTGCGTTTGAGTTTCAACTAGCTTCGTCATCATATCTTCTAAATTTGGCTTTTTATCATCGGTTTGTTGTGGTGGTTTGTTTTGAAAATTAGGTCTTTGCTGATTGTAAGTATTATTAGATACTTGTTGATTGCTAGGACCTTGTTGGTTGTTGTATGGAATATTTCGGTTATAATTTTGGTTTTGATTGTAAATCGGTCTTGGCGGTTGATAATTATTCTGATAATTATTTCCAGGCCTTTGGTTTATGTATGAAATATTCTCTCTTTGTTCCATTGTTAATTCAATACTGAGACAATCTTTTGTCAAATGTGGTCCTCCACACTGCTCACAACTAATTCGTATTGAGTGAATATCCTTAGCCATCTTTTCCATTCGTCTCTCCATAGCATCTATCTTTGCGGAAATGGAATCTAAGTCATGGCTAGAATCGGCTCTAGCTGCTTTAGATGATCTAATGATATCTTTTTCTTGGTGCCACTCATGTGAGTGGGAAGCAGTGTTATCAATAATTTTGTAAGCATCAGTTTCGGTTTTCTTCATAATAGAACCACCAGCTGCTATATCTGTGTCTTTCCTTGTAGTGATGTCGCATCCTTGGTAGAATATTTGTACTATTTGACAGGTGTCTAAACCATGTTGCGGACATCCTCTTAATAACTTTCCATATCTTGTCCACGCCTCATATAGAGTTTCATTTGGTTTCTGTGTGAACGTAACAATTTCTGCTTGAAGTCTTACGGCTTTAGATGCAGGAAAGAATTGTTTAAGAAATTTGTCAACTAAAACATCCCATGTATCAATCGCCCCTTCAGGTAATGATTCCAACCAATCTTTGGCTTCTCCCTTTAAAGTCCAGGGAAATAACATGAGATATATCTGTTCATCCTCCACTTCTCGGATTTTAAATAGTGTGCAGATCCTATTAAAGGTACGTAGATGTTCATTTGGATCTTCCTTCGGCGCACCACTAAATTGGCATTGATTAGTCACCATGTGTAGAATTTGTCCTTTGATTTCATAATCTGGCGCATTAATGTCTGGATGAGTAATTGCGTGACCTTGGCCAGTGCGTTTAGCTCTCATTCGGTCTTCCATACTTAAAGGTTCCAGATTCTCCATAATTGAATTTGTTGAATCGGTATCACTAGATGATTCTGATTTAATGGTTCGTTCCTCAACAATCTCTGTTTGAATGATTGGTGGCTCCGGAGGAAAGTTTAGTGGTTCAGGATCTACGAACCGTTCCTGAATATTCTCCGGATTCTCAATTGTGAGGTCGGGTTCAAAAAATGGATTATCGGAAATTTGAACTGAAGTACTTGGTCGACTGGATGATGATTCTAAAGAAAAATCAACGGCGGTTATATTTGCTAAATGTCTTGATCTAGTTACAGGTGGTGAACGTACAAAAGGTGATGAACGTCTTGCTCGGTGCATTCACTGAATATCCTATTAGTTTTAAAAAGGAAAGAAAAATTATAATAAGTTATCCAACCAATAGACTTTTCTGATTTTGCCCACGTTTCGAATAGCCAAAAGATGCAGCAGAGGGGCAGGATTCGTTTGGTCTCAATATAATTGAGGACTGTTTGGCTCCAATAACCCGGTCCACGTACAAATCCAACTATTACTACGAACCAGAAAATTTTGATGTCTATCAATTTAACCACTTAAAATAAATTTTCGTAATTTTAAGAAATTTAGATAAGAAGTAGAATAAAAATCTATGTCCTAAAAACTAGAATAGCGAGAAATAAGAAAGAAAAAGAGTTCGTCGGAAAAAGGTTGAAAAAGAAAAATGGTTGAAAAAAATAAAAGGTGACGGAAAAATAAAAGAAACTTATAAAAACTTAAAAATACTTGACTAACCTAACCTTATTACTACAACTAACTTAAAATTATAATCGCAAATTGAGATTACTAATTGGAATGATAATTGATACATAGTAAAAAGTCGTCTAAAAATATTAAAGCTTACAAGAAAAACTAAATCCCAAATGGAAATAACTTAAAAAGAAACTAAAACTTAAAAAGGTGTCGCAAAATTCTAAAGTACCTAAATCTTAGTCTAAAGAAAAAGCACTTAAGGAATTCTACGGCAAAGCCTAAAAATCTAGGAGTAAAAATGACTATGGCAAAAACTAAGTTTAAAATTAAATATGAGCTAAAAATACAAATATTACGCTAAAACGATTAAAAAGGGACAAAATATAAAAATATACAAAAAGTTGTAAAAAGTACAATTTTTATAAAAATATTATTTTTATATTTTTTAATTTTTTTAAAACTATTAATTTTATAATTTAATTAAACTAATTTAACTAAAATATATAAATTAAATAAAAAGTAAAAGTTAAAATAAAATTAATTATAATAATAATAATAATTAGGGTTAATAATAATAATTATTATTAAAAAACCCGTAATTAATGCTGAATTAGGACTTCTGTCGGCGTGTCAGGTTATCTCCGCGAGTCGCGGTAATTAATGCAGAAAACTCCGCGAGTCGCGGGGTTCAGAAATTCAGATGACAGCTTATTAAATTCGACGCGTTTTTCTTTATTAATTTATTTTTTATTTTCTGTTTTCTGTTTTTAAATAAATAAAAGATATTTAAATAAAACTTATATTTTTATAAACTAAAATAAAAATAAAGAAACTTATAAAACTTAAATATTTAACAAAATCTTAAAAATACTTATATTTTTGTTTTTCTTTTTATATTTTTGAATAATTAAAACGTATTTTTACAAAAACGAATTTTAATAAAAGTAAACTAAAAATCTTTTTTTTTTTTTTATATTAGCGTTGCGCTTCCGGCTTTTAAGAGAGTTCCCCGGCAGCGGCGCCAAAAATGCTTGATGTCAAAGCTAAGGTATACGAAATAGTTTATATTTTACTAGGAAAAACTATTAAATATGCTACAATTTTACACAAGATATTTATTTATTTATAGAATGGATATACTTAAACCTTGCTACAACACTTATAGGCAGTGTACCTAATCGTACAGTAGTGTAGTTTTTAGTAAGTCCGGTTCGTTCCACAGGGAATCTTTTTTTAAACAAAGCTCAACGCTATATTAGTTTACTTTTATAAAAATACAAATATATATATATATATATATAAGTAATATTATTATTATAAAGGGGGGTTTTTTACCGTTTAATGACCGGTTTGTCGATTTTAAAACTTTAGTCGCAGTTAAAACCTAATGTAAAATATTAAATAAATAAAAGACTTAATTTAAAGCGTAAAATAAATAACGATAATGAAATTGCGAATAATAAAAGTGCGATAAAATAAAATTGCGATAATTAAAAAGTACGATAATTAAAAGTGCGATTAAATAACAATAAATAAAAGTGCGATAATTAGAAGTGCAATTAAATATAAAATAAAGGAAATTAAATATGAAATAAAAGAATTATGCTTATTTAAACTTCCGTAATCATGATGTTTGACGTGTTGATTTTAGTTTTATGCCCATGGGTTAATTGTCCTTTGTCCTGGATTATTTAATATGTCCGTCTGGTTTTTGTCCATAACAGTCCATCAGTCATAAATATAAAGTGCGAGTGTCCTCATCAAATTATTCTTATACCCGAAGTTAAATATTCCAACTAATTGGGGATTCGAATTGTAACAAGGTTTTAATACTTTGTTTAATGAATACACCAGGTTATCGACTGCGTGTAAACCAAGGTTTTACTACTTTGTTAACAATTACACCAATTACCCTTGAATGTAATTTCACCCCTGTTTTAATTATTCTAGTGGCTATTAATCCATTCCCGTGTCCGGTTAAATGAACGATTATTCGTACATATAAATACCCCGCCCATCGTGTCCGATTGAGTGTATATGGTAATTTATAGGGACGCCCAATTGTAAATCTTTATATTAACATTAACAAACTATCATTTAGTTAAACAAATATAAAGCCCATTAATAGCCCATAGTCTAATTTCCACAAGTGTCGTTCTTTTGTCCAAACCCCAATTATGGTACAAAGCCCAATTACCCAATTTTAGTAATTAGCCCAACATCATGATTACTTCGTTTTAAATAAGCATAATAATAAATTAGCTACGAGACATTAATGTAAAAAGGTTGAACATAACTTACAATGATTAAAAATAGCGTAGCGTTACACGGACAGAATTTCGACTTACACCCTTACAACATTCGCTAACATACCCTTATTATTAGAATTATAATTAAAATTAAAATTATAAATATATATATATATATATAATTTACGTATGATAAGAAGAAGAAAAGATGGATATTTGCGATCAGAATTCGGTTGGCTTTATAGGCAGTTTTTCATTTTGGGGCTCCGCGACTTGCGGCCAATTTTGCCTTCAAACTCCGCGAGTCGCGGAGGTTACTTTTACAGCTCAGAGGAGTTTGGCTCTTTGTTTACCGACGGTTTATAATATATATATAATATATATATAATTAATATAATTAATTATATATTATATTATATTTATATATATAGTTAACTTGTAATTTTTAGTCCGTTGCGTCGAGCGTTAAGAGTTGACTCTGGTCCCGGTTCCGGATTTTCGAACGTCCTTGCGTACAATTTTATATTTTGTACTTTGCGTTTTGAATCTTGTACTCTTGTAATTTCGAGACGTTTCTTATCAATAATTGGAACCTCTTTGATTGTCTTTTGTTCTTTTGAGCTTTTTAGTCGTTTGCGTCTTCAATTCGCCGAATCTGTCTTTTGTCTTCACCTTTTATTATTTAAACGAATATCACTTGTAAATAGAACAATTGCAACTAAAAGCTTGTCTTTCTTGAGAAATAATGCTATGAAATATATGTTCGTTTTTAGCATTATCAGTCATGATGCTACCGGCTCTTTGGTTCACATCATAACTCTGAGTCATACTCACGCTAAAGTGCTACCAGCTCTTTGGTTCACACTACAACACACATGCCATGATGCTACTGGCTCTTTGGTTCACATCATAGCACATTCGCACATGCTTTGGCACTACCGGCTCTTTGGTTCATACCATAGCACACAAATAAATACACTATATACATATACGTATAATTATTCCACTCACCTTGGGATGCCCGCACAAGTCATGTATAACATGATCTCCGTCCTCAAATCCGAGCAAGTAACCACCTATATCACACATAGGTACAATATTCACATAAATAGCCATTCTCTAAAAGAGAACCCGACACAAATATCCCTTAGCCGAGGGATCACACCTTGCTCGCCATAACCCCACCCATTTAACACCTAATGGACACAAACCAATTACCACTTCGGGTGGTAATTTAAACCAACACAACAAAGTACAATTTAACCCAAATCATACTTTACACCAATTAGACCAACCCTAGGTCTTAACACTAAATTACTACTTAGGTAGTAATCATTTCAAACGTCATTTACACCAAAACCCCAACACGTGCAATAATGACCCATATTGCGGTTGGCCACGTTTGACTTATGTTAAAATACCATTTTAACCCAAAAATCACTTCCCACGATTACTTTCATTCAAAAATGCCATTTAACACTTAACAAAAGTGTTTAACATCCATTTGACCAAAATTAGAGTCATCATCAAGTTTGACCCAATTCAATTTACCAATTTTGACCAAAGTCATAAAACGCCCCATAATCACTAACGGCTAATGATTATATTTTCAAAACACCAATTTGCACCTAAATCAAGTATTTACATACTTGATTCACCAAAACTTGACCCAAAACATAATTTGACACAAATCAAAGTCAATACCCATTTTGACCAGTACACAAGTTCTTATAAACATCCAAAATCACCAATACACTTCCAATCTAGTGATTAAACACCCAAACCATGACAAATCTAGCTAATTTCATCATTAAACCCTAAACCCACAATAATCGGGTTTACATACACAATACATACAACAAAACCCCCAATTTCATGAGAAATGGGGTTTATAACCCATCACTAGCTCAAACCCTAACCTTTTATCAAAATCAATGTAAATAAAATCAGAGTTAGGACTTACCACCACTACCAAAACGTAGCTAAGAATGAGGTGAACAACTTTAACTCTTGAGACCCGACCCGAATCACACTTCTTCTTCCCCAAATCTCTAATTCTCTCTATAGAACCTCTCTCTCTCTCTAGGGTTTAATGGGAGTGGATGAGAAGAAAATGGGAGAAAATGAGTTTGGGATTAGATTGGGATCATTTTTATGGCCAAAAACCCGTCTATGTGCGAAAAGATAATTATACCCCTCATTTAATCTTTAAAAACGAGTTCAGCCTCTGCTGCAGCTTTAGCCCGCGGCGCGGCTTAAAACTAGAAAACAATGTCGACCATTTTAATGTACCAGACCATCAGCTCAAGGGTTAACCCACGGCGCGGCTTCAGGACCCGCGGCGTGGCCCAATGTTGTACCTGATTCTGATTACAAGTTCAGAGACTGAACTTGTCTAACTCTGATTCTGATGCAAATTCTGAAAATGCATAAGTGTTAGGTTCACTTTTAGTGGCGCTTTCTGATGCACACATTTACTGACACTTTCAGGAACATTTTCTGATGTACAAATTTCAGGATCTTACAGTTTGACATCCCCACTCGGGTTAGTCGCGCTAGCATTTAACGGGTGTTTAATACTTCGAGGACATACGCACTCGCCAAGTGTACATTTAGGGGGTATTACTATTACATTAAGTTAGTTACCGGGTGCCCACGGATAAGCATATACTTTTCATACTGTTTTGGAATACGAAATCTCGTGGTCTACATTACATTACTGAATACAAACTATAGCTCACCAACATTCGTGTTGACTTTTAAGCGTGTATTTCTCAGGTGCTTAGACGTTGTTGCTTCCGCTATTAGACTTGCTGTCTTGGTGTTTTAGACTTACTGTTACAGACTCGCTGTGTTAGACTTCCGCTGCATAACTTAGAGATGTCTCAATCATGGAACTTTTATCTTGCATTCACAACTTATGTTATTTGAATAATGGCTTGTAATGACCTTTGTGTCACGTTATCTTTTGTAAAACATTTTTGAATGCGAAACTTGTTTTAAAACAACATATAGTATTGTACCATGTAATGGACCTGTTATTGACGATTCGTACATGATGGTTTTGTACGGGGCGTCACAAAAATCACCGACCGTTAACTTATCAAAATCACTCCGCAGCGAAGCGCGGGTTTGTTTTCCTCGTTAGATATATAGATATTAAATAAAAAAACGTACGTAAAAAATTTCAACGATGCTTGTATTTACAATACAAATTATTTATTAAATGTATTTTTTTTATTTTTGTGATCGAATCAATGAATGGAAATGAATGTTATGCACTTAGGGAGAGTACCAACGGTTCTGTCTTGGACCTCGCCCAGGAGGCCGCCCACCCTTTCGTCCCTCATTTAGTGCTTCTGTGAAATATCTCAGGACGGAGTGTTTAGTGTATTTGTTGATTGAATTTCTTATTTATTAATTTTATAGTTAGAGCTTAAACCCATTTTCTTGACTCAGACTTGAATTAATTAATACGTATCGTGACCCATTGTATACATGTCTCAGACTCGATCACAACTCAAAGTATATATATTATTGTAGAATTAACCTCAACCCTGTATAGCTAACTCCAACATTACAGCATATAGAGTGTCTATGGTTATTCCAAATAATATATATAGATGCGTCGATATGATATGTCAAAACCTTGTATACGTGTCCCGATATTTAAAGTGCGTAAAATAAATAACATAATTTAAATGACGATAAAAAAATTGCGAGAATTAAATTGCGATAAAATAAATTGCGATAATTAAATTGCGATAAATAAATTACGATAAATAAAAAAAGTAATCAGTTAGCTAGGAACAGTTAGCTAGGATTTTGTTAGCGTGGATTCTTAACAGAATTTCTCATAATTAATTTATTTGTTTCTAACAAATTTTATTTTGTACAATGTTTTCTTCATTATGCCACTTGTTGGATTCTTATAGATCAAAATCCAAGTATTAAATTGAATGAAAATGGTTATTCTGTGGTGAACGAATTCGTATAGCTGTGGTTGTAAGTAGGATAGTAAATGATTGTTGAATCAGATTTGAAGAATGTACAGTGTACTTATTAATGCGAAATCTAAATATTCCTCGGGTATTACCTACCCGTTAAAATATTTTCACCATTAACAGTTTGTACAATAAAAATTTTAATTACAATCTTTATGAAAACATATATACATATATATTTTCTTCAGAAGTAATCATGAATTTAATGAGTCAATGTGATATTAAACTCATCAGATTTACGGCTAGAACTAGAGTACATAATCTCTAAAACATTAGAGATTACATAATCACTATGAAGGACGAAGATAGTTTATGTAGAACGATTCGTAGAATGATGATTATGCTTGAGGTACTGTTGTTGTCGGTGCTGCTGATGGTGGTACTGTTGCTGGTGCTGCTGATGGTGGTACTGTTGTTGTCGGTGCTACAAGTGTTGTTGGTGCTAAGGTTGGTGATGATGTTGGTGTAGTAAGTATAGCTTGTAGATCCCGCATCATTCTTGTCAGGTTTTCTATCCTACCCTCTATCATTTCTATCCATCCACTCATCTGATTCGATAGATCTTGATTATCAATTCGAAGTTCCCTAACTTCTTCTAATATTCCCCTTCGATTGGTATTCGGAAGTAGAGGTTGAATATTTTCTGAGATTGTAGTAATGCGACCTTCGAGGTGGAAAACTTTAGCAAGAAGGGTGAATACAGTGTTGCGCATAGGTTCACCGGTGAGTACATCATTTTCTCCGATGTTAGGAGGTAAGTTTGGTTCGCGGTAGGGCTCGCCTTCTTCATTTCTCCATTGAGTGAGTAAGTCTCGGACCCACCCCCATCTCCTCCGGAAATAAAAGTAACTAAATGGTTGAGGCACTTCTGGTTCATTGACTTCGGAGTCTGCTTCAATATACATCTCGAAATCGCTTCCGGAACTAATGGAATCCAAGCTAGGTGTAGGATCCATCTCTCACGATCAGTTAAAGGGCTTTGATATGAAATGATTTTCGAATATCGAATGATATTCTAATTATATATAGAATATCTATACATACTTCCAAAGATCCCGTGAATTACGGAGAAAATTAAGGAAACGTGTCAGATAAAGTCTACAGTGACAGATACGCTAAGATATGGATTTTGTATATACACTATCTATGCAATAGAGGCAGTAAGATGTGTCTAGACTTTAAGGATGATAAGCAAATAATTTTTCAACACTAAATGATAAGCAAAACTTTTGACATGCAGACACGGTCAAAGTCCAGACCCACTAATGCATCTAAACAACTATCAGTTAGACACACTAATGCAAGACCTGGTTCGCTAAGACCACCGCTCATTCCAACTGAAGCGACCCGTCCTAATCCATCCGGATGAAGTCCATATTGATTATAAATGATTCATAACAGTTGATTACATCGCGAGGTATTTGACCTCTATATGATACATTTTTCAAACATTGCATTCGTTTTTAAAAGATAAACTTTCTTTACATTGAAAATTGACAGGCATGCATACCATTTCATAATATCCAACTATAAATGACCTAATCTGTCATTTACTTAATAATAATCTCTATTGAACTCAACAACTTGAATGCAACGTCTTTTGAAATATGCCATTAATGACTCCAAGTAATATCTCTAAAATGAGCAAATGCACAGCGGAAGATTTCTTTCATACCTGAGAATAAACATGCTTTCAAGTGTCAACCAAAAGGTTGGTGAGTTCATTAGTTTATCATAAACGATCATTTTCATCATTTTAATAGACCACAAGATTTTCATTTCTCATAAATACACATCTCATATCAGGCATTTCGCAAACTGCATAGAGATAAAAATCATTCATATGGATTGAACACCTGGTAACCGACGTTAACTTTAATGCATAGAATATCCCCAAACAGAACCTCTCATCTGTATAATAATAATCTCGAAGTACTAAAGCATTCGTACCCCGAATGGGACTTGTCAAGGTCCATAGATCTATCTTTAGGATTCGCGTCAATCAGGGGCCATTTCCCTAAATTCTTAGGTTACCAGACTTGAAGGGCGATATTCGGTTTAATAATCCAACCATAGAATGTAATTTTAAGTACTTGTGTCTATTTCGTAAAAACAATTATAAAAGCAACGCATGTATTCTCAGTCCAAAAATATAAATGGTAAAAAGGCAAATGAAACTCACCATACTGTATTTTGTAGTAAAAATACATATGACAATATTGAACAATACAGAGTTGGCCTCGGATTCACGAACCTATATCATTTATATATATATTAATACATATAATCGTAATTGAACAATTTCACATATTATAGATTATCTTATAAATTATATATATTTAATTTGTGTATATACATTTATAATGACTAATATTTATATAGTTATGTTAATATATATTTGGTTAATATTATATTAAAAATACTTAATTTGTGTATAAAAATGTTAATATGATTAATACCTACTTATATGTAATATTACTAAAAGTATATTTTTATATACCAAATGTTTATTTGGTAACATAATATCAATAATAGTAATAAAAGTTGTTTTTGACTATAATGATAATATACTACTAATAATAATACTAATACTCATGATAATAATAATAATAATAATAATGATAATAATAATAATAATAATAATAATAATAATAATAATAATAATAATAATAATAATAATAATAATAATAATAATAATAATAATAATAATAATAATAAAAAAGAGGATATAAAAATAAAACCTTTGAAGACAAGTCTTATAAAAATAAATGCCCTAGCACAGGTTCGAACCCATGACCTCTCGTATAACACAAACGCTCTTAACCCATCCTTCTATCTTTGGTTATCTGTTTTATTCCATATCCTAATCCATTTAATCCACACTTTCCTGTTTTCCATTTTCTTCTTCAAATAAAAAAATAATGCCTCAACCAAGGCTTGAACCCGCAACCTCTTGCTTAACCAACACAACACAACCATCAAGCTAACAGTTACTATTCTGGTATAATTAATACTCGAAAATAATTTAACCTAAATATTCCAGCTTCTTCTTCATGATGATCATAACATCATCATCAATTATTTCGTAACAACCTCGATCACCATCATATAATCATCAATCACTATCCTAACCATAACTATCACCGTTCATAGTTCAACACCCCGTAGCTACACAATCAAAAACATAATATCATCATTATCTTGAACTTAAAATCATCATCTTTATCATCTTCTACATCATTCTTTATCACCTTCTCGACCCAATGGACAAGCAAGTACTTGGCCCAATAGAAAATAAAGACTTCGGCCCATGTTGTATTTAAAAGCTCACAAATATTTCGATCCAAAAGAGAATGGGTTTGGTCTGGAAAATCATTGAACGGAAATTAAAAGTGAAAACAGGAAAATAATTACGGAGTCATCATCTACTTCTTCGTTTGAAATCATCGCCAAAATTATCTTCATAACAGAGATCCTCTCTTCCTCATTATTATGTATATCGCCATTTTTACGCACCTATCACCATTATAATTGTAAACTAAAAAAACGCAAACGTTGTAACAAAACAGTTAGTCATCATGACATCATCATACGGTTCTTCGTCTTCATCCCTTGTTATCTTCGTTTAACAGGAACATTTAAACAACTATGGTTATAGGTGGTGAGTTTGGTTGTCATGAATAAGAAAAAAAAATAAGCGATGATAATTGGCTTGGTTGTTTTCGAAGAAACATAAACACGAGAGTGTGGTGATGTGGTTAGCGGTTTATGACTGAAAATATTAACAGCAGCAGCAGATAGCGAGCGGTGATGATTATGGTGGTTCGTGAGGGTGGTTGGTGCTGATCAAAGGTGGTCCTAAGGTGATCGAGAGTGATGGTGTCTGTTACGGTTTGTGGTGGTTTTTGGTGATGTCATGGTGGCGGATGGCGGTTCAGCGAGGTGGTTCTTGGTTTGTGTTTGTACCATAGAATCGAAGATGATGGTAGTCGAAACAAAACATGAGATGAGTGGAGGCAAGATCAAACAGTGGTTCCATGGTGAGGTTGTAGTGATGGGTGGCGTTTACAAGGTGATGGTTGCAGAATGTAATAGAAAAAAAATAGCAGTAGCAGGTGACTTCATGCAGGTGGTTAACAAGGGTGGTGATCGAACCCAAGCATCAAGTGGTCTTAATCGATGGAAAAGAGGACAAAGGCGATGTTTCATAAGGTGAAGGAGTTGAATTACATAGACAAGAAGTAATACTTAATTGACACAAGTGGTAGTCTTGGTTCACTTTAATAGAGAAAAGAAATGTAAGTGGGTGTTAGGTGCTTTAATCATACAATGCATTGCACATGTATATATTATATACAAATATATATACTGTAAGATTGATTGTGAGTGGAAAGAAAACAACTCAAAATATCATGTGATAAAGATCCTAATCACCTTTTTCTATTTCTCACTAGTTAATAACATCCGTGATTTAATTTTGTTGTTAGTTGTTGACATATTTCGCCATTAACATCATTATATCAAACATAAACATTTTTATGGACCATTAATTCAAAAGACAATTTGGGATTTGATGTAAATTCAACATGTGCCTAAAGTAATCAGTGTAAAATAGTTATTGTGGTTATTGGTGTGTGTGTGGATATTATTGTGCCAATTATATTTAGAGATTAATCGTCACTCCTTTAACTTACGCAAAAAGAATATGTATAAAGGTCTAAGTCTAGATTACTAATAATAATAATATAATTAAAATATAATTAAAATAAAGAAACATGTGATCATGCAAAAATAACAGCCTAAATATTAACTCTTGTGCCGACACTTTAATTACGAAAAGTGTAACTTGCTCCGTCGTTAATTAGTGGCGGATAAAATTCTTCGAAAAATTCTCAAAATTTTAAATTAACTTCCTTTATTTATTTCAGTCATTATGGTATAAAATTCAGTCATTAACTATTAAATAAAAATTACATTAATTATTCACTCCCAACCCTAAGTAAAATATAAAAAGTTTTAAAAATTCAACAATTAGTTTCTAAATATATTTTAAATAAGCCTCTAATTTATATAACTCATTTTTGAATCACCATTTATTTTAAAAGCACATAAGTTTATATTTAGACTTGTTTAATATCGATCGAAACATCATACGAGCATTACATTCAATTAATATTTATTTTTAATATACTTTATTATATATAGAGATATATTTTAAATAATAATTATCATAATATCCTATTTTTATTTTATTAATTTTTAATAACAACAACATATAATACTTCAAATTATATTTCGAATTATTATTTATATATACATACACACATATCTATTTACAATTATTTGTTCGTGAATCGTTGAGAGCAGTCGAAGGTCAATTGAATATATGAATATCGTTTCAAAATTTTCTAGACTCAACATTACATACTTTGCTTATCGTATCGAAATCATATAAAGATTAACTTTAAATTTAGTCGGAAATTCCCGGGTCATCACAGTACCTACCCGTTAAAGAAATTTCATCCCGAAATTTGAGTGAGATCATCATGGCTGACAATAAGTATGTTTTCATGACGCATACGAGTTAGAAATTTGAGTTTTATCATCAGTGAGCAATATAGATAAAACAATTCGTTTATGTGAAAAGTACGAGTGAAGCTATCACAAAAGAGTGAAATGAGTAAATGTAGGTTTGTCTTCACCGATGACGTAATCACGGTTGATTTCCGGAATTCAAGGGATTTAGAGAAAATCTTCGTAATAGGGTTTGGTTCTTCGGTAATTAAGGAAATTAGAATTCTCTTCGATTAAATGCGATGATCTGTCTTGATTGTTCTGTCTGATATCTCACTATATATCTACCCCCTTCGTTTCCTTATTTCCACAACTCACATCCTCTATTATTTCTCCCTTAAATCATACTTTAAAGTATTCGTCAATATGCTCTATCTAGTTCTGATTCTTGATATACTCCTAACTTTCATATATGTCATTCTTCTTTTTCATCTGCCGCCGGAAGAATCTATTTACTTCTACTATACTCTGGGTTTTATAGTGTTCTTTGTTCTCCCGTGTCTTTATGTTGCGATAAACATTGATATACACGGTTTGTAGTTTATGTGTTATTATCGGGATTTATATTTTCTCTTATATTTTGGAGCTCCATGCTTTTCTTTTCTCTTCCCGACTTTAAATAAAGCAAGTAATGGTCCAGAATTTGTAGGTATGGAGTTTCGAATGAACATAACTAATGTTTTAAGAACTTGTAATAACACGATCTTGATTGGTTAAATTACCAGAATTCAATAGAAAAGATAGAACTATCAAGAAAATATGTTCTTGATATGTTTAAAGATTTGGTAGAATGTAAGAGTCGTGTGACATGGCACATGATAACGTAATGATCTGTGAATCATCATGTTCCATTAGAAACTCAGCATGACTTACTGTAATATAATCAGGTTGGCCAAGCGCCATTATATTATACTAACTCATGCTTCAATTCCCAACACTTCTCCTGAAATCATTCATAATTCAAACTCAAATTTTATAGAAGTTTAGAAACTAATATAGTTTCTTTTATGATGTAACACAGATATGTGATGACCTGTAAATTTCTGACCAAATTTAAACTTAATCTTTGTATGATTAACATTTCCGACACGATAAGCAAAGTCTGTAAAACTGAATCTCAAAATTTTTGAACTACTTTCATATATTCAAATACCTTTCGGTTGTTCTTGACAATTCGCGAACAATTATATGTATATAGATACATATATATATACTATAACTTGAAAACGTAACAATGTATTAATTATTTGATACTGTACATTAAACTTATTGGTTTAAATATTTATTTGAATATATATGATAAGTTGGAATATTAATTGTATGAATAATTTGCGACGTATATTTAAAACATATTTATGAATGTTGAAAATATATATTAACTTGGTCATAAAACGATTTGTTATTATATATATATTAACAAATAGCGAGACAATGATTTATAAAAGTAAATGACCAAAACACTCGAAAGTTTAAGATACACTTTGAATGATATAGTTTATTGATAATTTAAGACTATATTTTGACAAATGTACGAGTCACAAAACGTAAATTGCGAGTTTTCTAAGCGTACGAAAATGCGTTCGAGAAACCGGAACCGGGACATAAGTCGAGTGACAACGTACGAGTCATCGGAACGAAAATTACAAGTCAACTATGCACATGAATTTAATATAATATATAATTAATTATTTAAATTATATATATTATATATTATATTTAAATATATCGACAAACAAAACAACAAAAAATTGTGAGCTGGATTTTGGGGGGCCATGCGATCGCATGAGAAATAGGCATAAAACCCATGCGATCGCATGGGGTTCAATTTCAGCAAATGTACTATAAATTTTCCAGTTTTCTGCGAATGTTTTTCACACACATACATATTACACTCTCTGTATTATTATTATTATTATTATTATTATTATTATTATTATTAAGATTATTATTATTATTATTTTATTATTATTAATTATATCTCTTAAAATACTACGATGAGGTCATGAGCGTGTCACTTTCAAAATGGGTTTTCAAGATGGATAGAGCTAAGGAAGCTATGAGTTATTACTAAGGAGGTTTTGGGTATTGTTTAAGGGTTTTGCTCGTAAGTCAAACTAGTATTTATCATCTCCGTTGCGTCTACGTACTTTCCTACAATATTAAATCACAATATTGATACGTAAGCATTTATATCTTATCTATTATATATTAATAGTGTATCCCTGACTAGTGCTCGAGTATATAGGATTATGCATGCTAGTACGATTAATTTTGTCGTTAAATAGTTTATGATAGATCACGAATTTAATACATATATTATTGATATAAGGTATATGATATGCATGTTTTTGGAAAGCTGGCGAAAAATCAATAACTTTTCATTTAGAGATCGTGTAATTTCGATGAACGAATTAAAAGATATGAACAACTGAATTATGATTAACAGTAATTGAAATTGCTTTTGAATCTGCAATTGGTATTTAAACAACTTGTTTATAAGATTGATAATTTGGATTTTCATATATATTACTAATCGAGTAAATGAATTTCTATATAAGGCACGTCTCGATTTATTGAACAATTGTCAAAATTGACTGTTTTATCATATTTTAAAGCTTTATAAAACTATAGTCTAATTATTCAAGTATTGGGAAACCATGTGAAATGTTAAACTATTTTCGATTACCATGATCATTCAAACTATAGTATGGATTTTAAAAGATCATATTGGGTCAGGTTGACTTTTTGAAATAACTTTTGATAACTTTTGTATTTCAATCTCGAGCATTAGGATTGTGATACACTATGACCCAACCTAGCTTATTAGACATGTATTGACCAACATATGTTCTATAGGTTGAGATCTACGGTTAATTTTGCATTCCGAGTTTCGGTCACTTTTTGGTAAATGACCTTATGTGCTGCTAAGGTGAGTTTCATTTGCTACCTTTTTAATTGCTTTTGCAATCTATATTTTTGGGCTGAGAATACATGCACTTTATTTTAAACACAATGGATACAAGTACATACTAAATTCTATATTGAGTTTGAACCGAAAATCCCTTAGCTTTGGTAACTAGTAACTGCCAGTTATAAGAACTGGTGGGCGCGAGTAGTTGTATATGGATCCATAGGGCTTGACATCCCCGTCTGTTCCAGGTATAGAAACCCTAGCCTGAACTATAAAACAGACGTATGCTATTTGAGTTTAGTACACGTTGGTTTGCGTGTATTGTACATGTTGGTTGCATGTATGTTAAAACAGGGGTACTTATTATAACGTTAAAGCTTAGTTACCAGGGTGCTCAATCTTGTAGAATATTTTGATAAACGTTTCTGGATGAAACAATTGAAATCTTGTAATCCACCTTTATGTACAGATTATGCAAAACATTAAAACTATGAACTCACCAACCTTTGTGTTGACACTTGTTAGCATGTTTATTCTCAGGTTCCCTAGAAGTCTTTCGCTGTTTGCTTATATGTTATACAAGCTATGTGCATGGAGTCTTACATGGCATATTTTTCAAGGAAACGTTGCATTCACCAAATCATCACCATGTATCTTATTTTGACTGCATTGTCAACGGAAGTACTATTGTAAACTATTATTTACGGTGATTGTCTATATGTAGAAATCATCAGATGTCGAAAACCTTTGATTTAAATATTCATTTATGGCGTGCCTTTTCAAAAGAATGCAATGTTTACAAAACGTATCATATAGAGGTCAAATACCTCGCAATGAAATCGATGAATGACGTGTTCGTTCATATGGATTTGGAGCGATCATCACAGTTGGTATCAGAGCTTGAGGTCATAGGGAACCAGAATTTGCATTAGTGTGTTTAACTGGTAATTGTTAGGATGCATTAGTGAGTCTGGACTATGATCGTATCTGTTTTTACCGAGTTTTTCTTACCATTTATCGTCGAAAATTACTTCCTTATCATTCCTAAGTCTAGACATGTCTTACTGCATTTACTGCATAGATAGTGTACTGACAAAATTCATATCTTAGCATATCTGTTACTGTAAACTTTTCCTGACATCTTCCGAAAATTTCTCCGTAATTTACGGGATTTTGGTATTATATATACATATGTAAATTATGTATTGAAGAGTACCAATCTAAATTCTATAATCTATCTTATATCAAAAATCAATTCCCTGATTATACAAGATGGATCACGTATCTAGTTCAAATTCCTTAAACTCCGACAGCTATTCCGATATGGATATTCACCTGAACTCCGAAGACAGTGTAACTGGAATGGATCAACCAATTAGCCATCATCTATTCTGGATGAATTGGGGATGGGTTCGTAGCCTACTTAGTCATTGGAGACAAGAAGAAGGTGATCCCTTCCATCCACCACATTGCCCTCTTGGCGAAGAACCTGAAGCACTTACCGGCGAACCTGTTCGTAATACCATTTTCTCCCTTATTTCCAGAGTATCTCATTATGATTATATACTATCTCAAATTCTAAATCTTATTCTTCCGCTTGTTCGAACCGACAATCATCCCGGTGTAGTAGAAGAAGTCAACGAGATTCGTGCTTGAGTGGTGACTTTAGAGAATATGGTACAAAGGTTACAAGCACCAACAGCATCACCAGCATCAACAGTACCACCATCATCACCAGCATCAACAGTACCACCATCATCAACGCCAACAGTATCATTACCACCACCACCAACAACATCCGCATCCCACACCTCAACATCACAATCTGTACCTCGAACATCAACGTCATACGCACCATATATACCAAGGAATACCAACAACAACAAACGATGAAGTATTGATTCATAACTTCATCGAAGAAATATTCTGCAAAGAATATGTAGTTTCTAAAAGTGTTAGAGATTATATATTCTACTCCTAGTTGAAAACCAGATGAGATTAATATTATGTTAACTCATTAAATCCATGATTACATCTAAGGAAACTATATATATAGGTATATTTTCATAAAGATTGTAATTAAGAAAATTATTTTGTACAAACTGTTAATGGTGAGAATATTTTAACGGGTAGGTAATACCCGAGGGATATATAAATTCACAATTAATATGTTACATTCTTCGATTCTGATTCAACAAATCATCAACTATACTCACTACTTTCACACAATATATATTCTTTTATAAAAATCAAAACAACCATCCTCATCCAAATTTGATTACATATTCTGATTAAAAAAAAATCAGAATTCAAGCCAAGATTTAACAAAAGACATCATTCTTAGATTCCTAAATCTTTCAAAGCTATACTTTGACTTTAAACCTGTGCTAGAACATTATATGTATATTAACGATTACAATCTGTGTTCAAACCCTTCGAAATTCCTGAAGACACTTCAAATAATGAATCATCGAGATGATGATCCAACCACATGTTACCCACAGTTATGTACCTGAAAAACTCTTGAAACCAAAGTCATAGTTTAACACGTATCCGTGTTAGACCCTTTGGCATTTATTAGCTAAAATAACTTTGCAATCCCTTTACAAAGTAGTCAGTTTTGTCACAGCCCCAGCAAGTCAACTTCGATTCTTCAGTCGAAACAGCCTTATTATAACCTTGATATATACGTTTCCCCTTTCGCCATCATTACCGGGGAACCGTTTATGTTCCACCACAAATAAACTTACCAACAACTTCATTAATCTTTGACTTTCCGAAAAATCATTATATTTATCGAAACCCCATCATTTACTCATCTGCATCTTATAACAAGAATTGTCTTGCCAATTACTGTGAATCAGCAATCAGTATTTTGAAATCTCGCAGCATGTCTACTCCAACAGTTATATGTGTGCATAAAACATCTATCTCCTATACTTACGTACTTTGATGTGAAGTTTCCGAAAACACCTTAAACCGCGAACTAGTTCTCGAAATTTTGAAAAGTACTGATGAAGCAGCAAAAACTGTAAACGACCTTAACAGTAAAAAGTTTGATGATAAAGAATAGTGTGTTGGCAAAGCTCAGAAAAAGAAAAGGTTTGGAACTGAAAAATGGATTGAGCAAAGTATGAAGGAGGCTGTGGATAAATCACAAGGACGAAACCTGCCTTCCAAGAATCCAAATGATTCAGTATTTGCTGAAGCCAATAACGAATACCTTACTTCCGAATCTAAACCCTTGCGGACAATATTCTTCATCATCCTCTGATATTAGAAATTCTAAGATATCATCATATCTTTCATTATAAATATATTCCATATTTCTGGAGATAATTCCATAATCATTCTTATCAGAAATCAATTTTCTCCTTATGATATCTGTGTTACATCATAAAAGAAACTATTTTAGTTTCTAAATTCTAAAACCTTCGAGTTTAAAATATGAATATTTTTGAAGTGGTGTTGGGAGCTGAAGCATGAGTTAGTATAATATAATGACACTTGATCAACATGATTATATCACAGTAAGTCATGCTGAGTTTCTAAATGGAACGTGATGATTCACAGATCATAACGTCATCATGTGCTATGTCATACGACTCTTGTATTCTAGTTAATCTCTAAGAATATCAAGAAAATATTTTCTTGATGATTCGGTATTTTCCGGATATTCTGGTAATTTGACAAATCAAAATCGTGCCATTACAATTTCCTTCTTAGAACATTAACTATGTTCATTTCAAAATCCATACCTACGAATTCTGGACCATTACAAGCAATGCTTAGTCACAAGAAGAAGAAACGAAGGGACAAAACTCCGAAATAGAAATTGGGGTATACATCGCAGCAAATAAAAGAAAGCATTAACTGGGGATGATAATAATTATAGAAGACAGAAGCAGGAACTTTGAAATATAAGGGAGAATAAAGCCCGATAACAAAACATAAATTACAAACCGTGTATATCAATGTTTATCGCAACATAAAGACACGGGAGAATTAAAAGCACTATAACCCCAAGGGCAAAGTAGAAGTAAGCAGATTCCTCCGGTGGTAGATGAAAAAGAAGAATGACAGATATGAAAGTTAGGAGTATATCAAGAATCAGAACTGGATGAAGTATTTTTCACAATCTTTTGAAAATAGGAAATGAGGAAGAAGATGTAAGAGTGATGAAAATAATGAAACGGAAGAGGTCAATTTATAGCGAAATATCAAACATAGCAATCGAGGCAAATTACGCATTTAATCAAAAGAAATCTTAATTTCCATAAATTCCAAAGAATCAAATCTTATATAGATTATGAAGATTTTCTATTCCTTAAATTACGGAAATTAATCGTTAATACGTCAACAGTTAAGACGAATCTCTATTCTTCATTTCACTCTTTTACGATAACTTCTCTCATACGCTTCGAATAATCGAATTGTTTTATCCATATTATTCAACAGTGATAAAACTCTATTTATCAACACATATACGTCATGAAAACATTTTTATTGTTAGTCATGACGACCTCACTCAAATTTCGGGACGAAATTTCTTTAACGGGTAGGTACTGTGATGACCCGAAAATTTCTGACCAAATTTAAACTTAATCTTTGTATGATTAACATTTCCGACACGATAAGCAAAGTCTGTAAAACTGAATCTCAAAATTTTTGAACTACTTTCATATATTCAAATACCTTTCGGATGTTCTTGACAATTCGCGAACAATTATATGTATATATATATATATATATATATATATATATATATATATATATATACTATAACTTGAAAACGTAACAATGTATTATTGTTTGATACTGTACATTAAACTTATTGGTTTAAATATTTATTTGAATATATATGATAAGTTGGAATATTAATTGTATGAATAATTTGCGACGTATATTTAAAACATATTTATTAATGTTGAAAATATATATTAACTTGGTCATAAAACGATTTGTTATTATATATATATTAACAAATAGCGAGACAATGATTTATAAAAGTAAATGACCAAAACACTCGAAAGTTTAAGATACACTTTAAATGATATAGTTTATTGATAATTTAAGACTATATTTTGACAAATGTACGAGTCACAAAACGTAAATTGCGAGTTTTCTAAGCGTACGAAAATGCGTTCGAGAAACCGGAACCGGACATAAGTCGAGTGACAACGTACGAGTCATCGGAACGAAAATTACAAGTCAACTATGCACATGAATTTAATATAATATATAATTAATTATTTAAATTATATATATTATATATTATATTTAAATATGTCGACAAACAAAACAACAAAAAATTGTGAGCTGGATTTTGGGGCCATGCGATCGCATGAGAAATAGGCATAAAACCCATGCGATCACATGGGGTTCAATTTCAGCAAATGTACTATAAATTCTCCAGTTTTCTGCGAACGTTTTTCACACACATACATATTACACTCTCTGTATTATTATTATTATTATTATTATTATTATTATTATTATTATTATTATTATTATTATTATTATTATTATTATTAAGATTATTATTATTATTATTATATTATTATTATTATTATTAAGATTATTATTATTATTATTTTATTATTATTAATTATATCACTTAAAATACTACGACGAGGTCATGAGCGTGTCACTTTCAAAATGGGTTTTCAAGCGGGATAGAGCTAAGGAAGCTATGGGTTATTACTAAGGAGGTTTTGGGTATTGTTTAAGGGTTTTGCTCGTGAGTCAAACTAGTATTTATCATCTCCGTTGCGTCTACGTACTTTCCTACAATATTGAATCACAATATTGATACGTAAGCATTTATATCTTATCTATTATATATTAATAGTGTATCTCTG